>NW_015387007.1:235054-291576 GCF_001527695.2 Protobothrops mucrosquamatus | reverse complement strand
TATGTAAGAAAAAGAAGTGACTCCTACTAAAAGAAAGGAATGGAAAATGCATTTCTATATATCCTTCTAGTAATTACTTTGTGTCACCTTCATATAATGTTTCCAAATTAATAGCTGAGATAGATTATCTATATAGTGTTGGTGAAATGTTAATGCCTCCTGCATGGAACTTTATTACATTGTGGGTTTAACAAGTGAGTTTGCTGCTTTTATTCAAAAATTCAGTAAAACATAGAATTAAAGATCTGGTTTAAAAATCTGGTGAAAATGTGATCATTTTGCTGCCATCTGGTGATCATCCAGATTTTTACAACACAGAAATGGCATGCCTTGCTTAATCCTTCCCCTGCTAGAGGGTTATTCCTTGCAAACCATCTCATCAAGGGGTGTTTTTTTCCTCCTTTCTATTCAGGCAAATAAACGGTTATTTCAGCCAGAAGGAAACAGCCTAAGAGACAAGATGCTTACAGAGAAGAATTGGGTTAGGTCAGTGGTGGCGAACCTATGGCACGGGTGCCAGAGGCGGCACTCAGAGCCCTCTCTGGGGGCACGCGTGCCGTCACCCCAGTCCTAGGCCTTCAGCTGGGTTTTATAAAACCTTTTCGCTTTAGGCTTCCGCCGCCGTGTGCAAAAAAAAAAAAGGTTCAATCAATCAGTCAATTTCAACTTCTCACGGGAAAAAAAAATCTTGCAAAGTTGGAATTGATTGATTGAACTTTTTAGTCCCACCCAGTCTGCCGTTACCACCGCAGCCACGCCCAGCCAATGGGCCACACCCACCCAATGGGCCATGCCCACCCGGCACCCGATGATACATAAGTGGATTTTGGGTTGCAGTTTGGGCACTCGGTCTCTAAAAGGTTCGCCATTACTGGGCTAGGTTCTAATAGAAGAGAATATATATATATAGTTCAAGCTAAACAGTGGAGTCCTTTGTGCTCCCTGAGTTTGGTGGTTTACTTACCGACATTTAATTACCTGGCTAGCCAAGTTCAAAGAATACAAAGACTCCATGGGCTAGGATCTTTCATTGCATACTGTATAGCTATAATGTGATTTGATTGCTTCGGGTCTTGTGTGATAAATATAGTATAAATCCAGTCACCCCAAATTATAAATCATAGTTTTCAGGTTAGTGTATTGTATCAATGTAGCCACTTGAAGTTCATTGATTGAATTTTCACTGAGCAAATTGTTGCTTGCTCAATGTGTGAACTTGTCTTTGGAACCCATGGTACAAAGATCAAGGTTTCTAATTTGTGTACCTTGGCAAATGGTATATTTTTTTGCCCTGTGATTTTTTTATATACTCTTTTTCTCATTTCTATCACATATTTTAGATTTAAAGCCTCTTTTTGTTCAACTTTTTAATCTTGGCCTTTTGTTTATATTTTTGCATGTTTACAAATGAAAGATTAAATGCAAAAATTGAAATAAATCTGACAAAAGTGTAGAATCACAGGTCTTGAGATAAAGTTTCCTTATGTTAGGTGAAATTGGGTACAGATGTGCTTGTTTATTAGTTTTGAGGTTAGAAAAGTTAATAAGGTAACAGTAAAGCAAAAAGAATGTCCATTTTGCATTCGCTATTATTTATTTACTTAAAAATAAAAAAGCTACTTCATATAAGCCTTCCTACTTGCTCCAGATACTTGCATCAATATCTTGTTATGTATAATGGACAGGCAACTATTCCAATGTACAGGAAAAAAAGGGGAAGGGGAGAACCCTCTATTTAAAATATGTACCAGATTGACCATATGGAGGACAACAATGAAAATAAACATTTTTTTAAATGAAGGCACAATGGAATGACAAGTATTAATAATGATTTTTTTAAGGAGAGATGTTCGACTGTGTTCATTTATTTGTTCTGAATGTATCACAGGGAAAACCACTGAAGGAAGCCGAAGGGGAAATCTTGTATTCAGCTTCTTTCTTGGAATGGTTTGCTGAAGAAGCCCGGCGTATTTATGGTGATATTATTCCATCTTCAGCAAAAAACAGGAGAGTCCTTGTTTTGAAGCAGCCTGTAGGAGTTGCAGCCATCATTACACCTGTGAGTTGGCTGCTTTGTTGAAATCAAATTGGGGATCCACTTAAAGAGAGGAAGGGATTCCAGAAACAAGGTGCTTTCACAGAAAAGACTCTAGTTTTGGTACTTTGTAAACATACATTGAGTGGCAGAGAGAATGTAGGCTGACCATTAAAACTTAGAATCTCTGGCAACTCTCAGATTATCTCATTCCAGCTGTTCAGGGTTTACATAACAGGATGTGCAATCGGGAGATGTGAATCGATGAATTCAAGTAGAGCCTGATTCAGCTTGCACTGATTTCTATCCAATTTAGAACTTCGTATTTCTCATATAAATCTAAATACGGATAGCCCTCGACTTACAAGAGTTCATTTCGTGGATGTTCAAAGTTGCAGCAGCCCTGAAAAAAGTGACTTACCAGTTTTTACGCTTTGCAGCATCCCCGTGGTCATGTGATCAAAACTTAAAAGAGGGTTTAGAATCAGATTCTTTTTTGGCCTCCTTTAAACGCACATAACAGGCCAGACCCAGAAATCTCTGACTTTTTCAAACAGGTCTATTTGGAGATATTTGGAGAATCTGCTTTCACAGGTCATTAATTAGAGTAAAAAGCGGGAGCGACTATGCAGAGCAAGATAGCCAATGATTTCCAGAATATTGTTACTTCCAATAGTAGATGGAGGATTAAGTTTATTATCTTTTTCTTGGTATTTTGGCTAGAAATTTTAGGACTTGCTGGTTATTTCCGTGTGCCCCCCAGTTCTGTTGATATTAAACTTGTGTGTATCTTTTTGCTACAGTGGAATTTTCCAAGCGCTATGATTACCCGGAAAGTAGGTGCTGCTTTGGCAGCTGGCTGTACAGTAGTAGTGAAGCCAGCTGAAGACACACCTTTATCTGCCTTAGCACTAGCCGAGGTAAGGTTTTTGTACTGATATTTATTTATGAAAATTTCTATATGGCTGCCCAACTCGCTCTCAGTCACTCGTAGGTTGCTTATAAAGATAAAAGCCCAATGCAAATACAATTTAAAAAAGCAACAATATGATACGCCAGAGATCATTTTTTTTACCATAAAATTCTTAAATATGAACTGTTGGATGCCTGCTGTGACAATATTTTAATACAGGATACATGTTTTTAATGCAAGTATCCAGATCTGTGACTCTCCCACCAATTGTTTCTCACTGCAGCTTGCAAATCAGGCTGGAATCCCTGCCGGAGTATATAATGTTGTTCCATGTTCCAGACAACAGGCAGCAGCTGTTGGAGAGGTCCTTTGTACTCATCCCTTGGTAGCCAAAATCTCATTTACTGGCTCAACAGCTACAGGAAAGGTATGTAGATTCACGTGTTTAAAGTTTTATACTCTAGGTCAGGGGTCCCCAAACTTGGCCACTTTAAGACTTGTGGACTTCAACTCCCAGAATTCCCCAGCCAGCCATGCTGGCTGGGGAATTCTGGGAGTTGAAGTCCACAAGTCTTTAAAGTGGCCAAGTTTGAGGATCCCTGCTCTAGGTTTTTAAATCTTCACAAAGTTGTAACTAAAGTATTTTTGGAACACTGTTAACAATTTTTTAAATAAATGTTAACAATTTCCATAGTTCAACTGTCTTGGGAAGGTTTGTAGAATCTGTTCATTCTTCAAGCATTGCCATCCTTTCTATATGCCCTGGCCCACCTGTTCCCAGCTTGCTGATCTCCAGATGCAATGGACCTTGCAACATCCTTGACTATAGTGCAGCATCGATATTCACAGGTAGCCATGATGAAGCCCGAACGAGAAAGCATACATTGCGACATCACAGCACATACTCTTCATAGTTGAGTCTCAAGTCTGCCCACAAGAACATAAAAAGTGGACATTTTATTGCAAGGTCACAATGCCCATTTCCTTCGCCTGCCCCCCTCTTGCAGACTTCAAAGCCATGGGTAATGTTGGCTAGAGATTTGGCGTTCCACAGATATGAAAAATATCAAATCACGGAAATCTGCTCTAAGCCATCAAGCTTTTTTCACATATGAAAGAATTACTCATTTGGGAGGGAATAATTTTAAATTTTGGTATATTAATATCAAGACTTTCATGACACTTGAAGTGTTGCCCAGGAAAAATGTAATTTATGCAAATATTATTAGTCATATCGAGTCTAATTAAGATTTCCTACTGAAGTAGGAAATTTATTCTTGTCTTGTTTTTCTTCCTTTCAACCCAACAGAAAGTTGGAAAAATATGTAAATGAAAGTATATATATTTAAATAGACTAAATGTATCCTTTAATGTCACAAGGGCAGGACACTGTCCATTAACAGGATAACTTTCCTAAAACTAAAAGACTAAAAGAGACGAGAGTGGAGAAACCAGGAAAAAATTTTATTAAGTTCAAAAATTATTCAGATCCAATGGAGGCTGCAAGGTAATCTTGCTAGAAAAAGTTCCCACAATGCAGTTGGGCAGCAGCTTGGAATTCTGAGCCCCTCATTCTAGGTCACATAATCTAGATCAGTATTTTTCAACCTCAGAAACTTTAAACTCTGTGGACTTCAATTCTCAGAATGCTGAATGGAGAATTCTGGGAATTAACATTTACATATCTTAAAAGTTGCTGAGATTGAGGAACACTGGATTAGAGTATAGCATATGCCCCCTCTGCCCTTTGTTTCCCAGCATACACATGCATGCGCTGACACAGCATGAGCAGAAAGCAAAAATACACACATGCACAGACAAGAAGAAAATATAAACGCCTCCTAAAATCACTGCTAGAGAACAGGGTGGAGAAAATTCATGACTTGGTTTAACGCAGGAGTTGGCTCAGGAATTCTGAGAGTTGAAGTCCACGAGTCATAAAAGAGCCAAGGTTGCCTACTCCTGGTTTAACGGATACCTTTTGGAGCAACTAATTTGTGGCTTTGAGTATTCACCTTAAAAAATTTCGGAATGCATGCATTTAAACTCATTTCTTGAAATTCAACCTTTAAGAAGCATAATCCCTGTTGATTGACTTAAGCTGGGGTTTTCAAAAATGTTTAATCTGGATTAAAAGTTACTATTTAAAACAAGTGAAACTTCCTCGATCAAGAGGCAAAGCTTTAGTGGTAGAATATTAGTGAACTCTTTTTTTGGTCTCTCATAGAACCCGTTGAGCTTTTGCAGAACCATAAGGTTCCACGTAGCTGTTTGAAAAAATCTTGATTTCAGACCACTTTCCCCATCCTGAGTAGTTTCTCAGACTACACTCTCTAAAATTTTCACTGGTTCAGGATCAAATAGGATTGGGGCAGATTAAGGGATCCAAGTGCACACAAGCACAGCATATGAGTTATAATATGAAAATGAATACTGGTCTATCCAAGATTTAAATGGATATTTATTTAAGAAACTGGTAATTTAAGAAACTGGTAGTTGTAATATTGGCTTTAGGAAAATATTATTCTTAGCTTTTCATGTTTGCTGTTATACTTACAGGTATTGCTATGCCATGCTGCTGGCACGGTAAAGCGGGTTTCCATGGAGCTCGGAGGCCATGCTCCTTTCATAGTCTTCGACAGTGCTGACGTAGACAAAGCAGTTGCTGGAGCTTTAATTTCTAAATACAGAAATTCAGGGCAGGTGAGCTTGTCTTATTTTGTTTAATCTTGTGAACCTGTTTTTCCCGCTAAGCATGGAGCTACATAAAACCTTGTTAAGTTTTGATTGCTTCTTACATTTGAGGAAAATAGGATCAGTAATATTTATTATTATTTAAATTTGTATGCAATTCACTTAATGGCAACGAGTAAAACTTTTTCACTAGGATCTTAACGGCACAAGTATAATAGGCCCGTATACCTTTGAAGAGTATTCGGAAGCTACAACTAGTGCAGAATACGGCAGCACAGGCATTTCCTAGGGCGGCCCACCGTTCCACGAGCTGCATTGGCTGCTGGTATGCTTCCAAGTGCAATTCAAGGTGTTGGCAATCACCTTTAAAGCCCTTCATGGCATGGGTCCAGGCTGCTTGAGCGACCGTCTCGTCCCACTGAGATTGACCTGCTCCACCCTCGCCGGCAGAGGAGGCATGTGGCAGACCCTGTCAGCTGGAGCATTCCAGCCGGCAGGGTCCAGGAGAAGAGTGTTTTCTGCCATCACTCCTGTCCTTTGGAATATCTTGGCCCCGGGACTGAGGTTGGCTCCAACCCTCCTGATCTTCCATAAGAGCCTAAAGATCTGGGTCTGCCAGTTAGCTTGGGGCTCCAATGGGAGAGTATCACAGTGGAGGCGACTATTGGATTAGGAAAGACACCACCTCTCCCCATGTGTTTTGTGTGCCCCTCTCCTCATCTTTTAACAGTATCTAATACTGTTTTTATTTATTGTTTATTATTTTAATGTGTACTAGTTTTAATGTTTGTAAGCACCCAGAATTGTCTCCGATGAGATGGGTGGGGATATAAATAAAATATAAATTAAATAAATAGCATGGTTTGTTAGGTTTTTACTTTGCAATTTCATGTGAACCCAGCTATTGCAGTTGTACTCAGCTTTGTTATATGAGCCTTTGCTTACATTACTACGGGAGCATTTAACTCCTATAAGAATATTGTCATATCTTCTCCAGTGTGATGAAGAAGATGTGGAGGAATGGGCAGTATATGCCCAACAGTTTGTGAGGGGATCTTATATTTTATCAATGAAATAACTTTTAAAAACTGAAAAATCCTTTTGCTTCTTTGTTTGTTGAAAATAATTGTTGCATCAAATTTTAATAATATTCCTATTATCTACATCTTTTTTGGAGGTTACAGCTTAGAATTATTAGGGCAAAAATTATTGAGAGCTTTGAATTTGACTTTATGAGAAAAATTGACCCAGACTATTAAGAAATTGGAAGATCTTAATCACCTATATGTGGGGCTGCCGTTTTTGCAATTTTGATATATTTGGCAGAATCCCGGTTGGGAAAGGCTGATCTGTACTGCTATTAAAGCTAAAATATAAGAATGATATGCTGAAATAGCATCTTTTGAATAAGCAGATGAAAGAATTACATAGAAACTTTATGAAAACATGTAAATTGCTATCTGTAAGCTTCTAATTCCCAAGTCACGTATGCTAACAACCCATAATAATTAAATGGCTTCCATATTTTGGATGAAAGATGAACAAAATAAGAGATACACTAAGGCTGAATGGGGAAGAGTTGTATAATTCTAATTTCTAGATATTTCAGCTGTTGTTCACAGAGACCCCATCTTGCTTACCTTCCAGACCTGTGTATGTGCAAACCGCTTCTTGGTGCAGAAAGGGATCCATGATGAATTTGTCAAGAAGTTTGCCCAAGCCATTGAGAGGGAACTATGTATTGGCCATGGATTTGATGAAGGGACTACCCAAGGGCCATTAATTAATGAAAGAGCAGTAGAAAAAGTAAGAATTATTTATAAAAGAAAAATGGTTAAAATGCATACAAAAGTCATGTTTATTATTTGCTGTTATACAATAACATTTACTACAACATTTTACTTTGAATTAAGAGCTTGTCCTAAGTTTGATGTGTTCTTAGGTTGAAAGTCACATTGATGACGCAGTGTCCCAAGGAGCATCCATAATTACTGGAGGAAAAAGGCACAGTTATGGGAAAAATTTCTTTGAGCCAACTCTGCTTTGCAATGTGTCAACAAATATGTTATGTACACAAGAGGAGACTTTTGGGCCTTTGGCTCCAGTTATCAAGTAAGTCATTAAGCATTTCAAACAGATAACTATGTAATCATCTCAAATCACTAAATTGCTGTCAGAAATCTTCCTCTATGAATAACAATATGTTATTAGACTTGTATTCTGCATGACTCTCCAAGAGTCTGGGCAGCTAACAAGAATAAAAAGATTTTGCAATAAAATCAGTGAAACAGTACACATATTATTTTGCCACAAAACATACTGGAAGGGAAACTGGGTTGTTATTAGCCCATTTTGTGTGTGTATGGGTCTGTGTATTTCTGAAATAGATATTTTTTCAATCACTTGTTGGCATACTGTTCTTTTCCCTGTCTCACACACATTCTGCCCCCTGCAATCCTTCTGTTATTCTATTATCCTTCCCAACCATTCTGGAATTAAAGATTCTAGAGAAAACATAATGATTTTGTTAGTTCTGTGATGATTCAGTTATGGTTACATTTTTTTAGAATCATCACAGCCAGGAAAAGTTGGAAAAATTTGCCTGTGAAGTAAGGTTTTGCTGTTCATTCCATTTTTCAAATTTTGTGACCAGATGAAAAGGAAGGAAAAACATCTTGCATCAATGAATGTTGCTGGGATAATTTTCTGAAGATGTTCATGTGTTATGCATGGTACATATATAACTTGTGTTGCTATTCCTTCTTTCTTTCATAGAGGAATTCTGCATATTAATGTACCACATCAGAGCTGTCACTTGTTTAACTATCTTTAAATGAATATGAGACGAAGGCCTCAATATTTCCCCCTAGCCAGAGATCTTTCAAGATTTTCAGATCTTTTCCAAAATAAACAAGTTCATCTAAATGTATGCTTTTCCAAATTATCTGATAGGGAATTGTGGAAGTTTCTATTACACAAGGGTATAAGAATATCACAGTGTGCTTCTTTACATTAGGACAAATTATTTTTTGACCCCAGTGATGTCATATTTCCACTTTTTCAGATTTGATACAGAGGAGGAAGCACTCGCCATTGCAAATTCAGCCAATGTGGGTTTAGCAGGTATGTGCTTTTAAATAGTAGGATAGAAAAAATGATATGCTCAAGGAAGTCAAGATGATACATACTCATGCATACTTTGACTAGCATCTCTGAGGTTGTAGCTAACTGAATTCCCAAACAGGAGAAAAATGCATACTACTAGTAGAGCTGGTGTGAAATAAAGGTAGTCCTTGACTTACTACCTGGCAGTGCAGCGGCTCAGTGATTAAGACGCTGGGCTTGTCGGCTGGAAAGCCAGCAGCTCAGGTTCAAAACCTGAGCACCACATGACAGGGTGGGCTCCCACCCCTAGCTCCTACCAACCTAGCAGTTCGAAAGCATGCAAATGCAAGTAGATAAATAGGTATCACTTCAGTGGGAAGGTAACAGCACTCTGTGATGTCATGCTGGCCACATGACCATGGAAATGTCTTCAGACAGCGCTGGCTCAATGGCCTTGAAATGGGGGATGAGCACCACCCCTTATAGTCATCAAGGACTAGCAAAGTAAAATCCACAGAGAGTTGTTAACCTTTTCCTTTGACTTACTACCATAATTAAGTCATAAGTAATGCCAGGTCATCACATGACTGCACCTGATTTTCCAAACTTTTCTGCAACGAATACAACAGTCATGAAGCAAGGGGGGGAGGGGTTTCTGGCCAAAAAAAGCCATAAATTGCAGTCATGTGACCATGAAACACATCAGCCAGCCATAGATGCAGGCGGGTTGCCAAGCACCCAAAATCTGAAGGGGGCCATCAGAACAGACCGACCAAATCTGAGTCGTAAGTACCTTTTTTGGGGGGGGGTCCATTGTGGCTTTGAATGGTCACCAAGTGAATGGTCCTAACCTATAATTCCGTCACATTGGAAATAATTGGACTTTTCTTTTTCTTGTGGAAAAAAAAAAAAAGAGGAAGGACAGCAATGATACTTTAGTCTTTCTATTCTTCAGCAGGAGTTTGGAACATATGAGAGTCTTCCTGGTTGTCACTAGGATTTATTTGGCCTTTTTGCGTGTGTGTTTTAGTAAAGCTTTCAAATGCATTGGGCATTATAGTTACTTTCTGTTCCTTTACTCACACTTGCAGGCTATTTCTATTCTCAAGACCCGGGCCAGATTTGGAGAGTCGCTGAGAAGCTGGAAGTTGGAATGGTCGGCGTTAATGAAGGGATTATATCTTCCGTGGAGTGTCCATTTGGTGGGGTCAAACAATCAGGGCTAGGAAGAGAAGGTTCTAAATACGGTATTGATGAGTATTTAGAAATAAAATATGTTTGTTTGGGAGGTTTACAATAGCCGTTGTTAGCACAGTAGACAAACTAGGACTATAGTTTTGGCCTTTCATTGGCTTTCCTTAGCAAGCTAACTTGGATTTTTTTTTTCTATTTTCCTAAAATAACTGTGATCAGGTTTACGTGTAGCGATGTCTGTACTTGAAATTATGTCAATACATATAAAACAGTTCTTCATAATTACATTGTGATCGCAAATGTTAGTATTATCTATCTTGGTCCTAATGTGGAAACAAATCCTATGTGCTGTTGACCTTTGGAAGAATTTGGAAGACTTTATTAATATTTTTGGAACAAATAGGGCAGCATCGCTACTAATTTTTTCTCACATGTGGAGGGTTATAAAAATGACGGAATCTTAAATATTTGTGCCAAATTTTGAATTTTACTCTTTTTCTAATACTTTGTTTTTTAATTAATTGGGTAAAAATCCAGTTTTTATACCAATAGTTGTTCTTCAGCTATCATCTGAAATATAGGTTTCCTGGTGGATATATATTCATTTCTAATATCCTATTCATCAATGGGACTAGGCTTATTTAAGAAGAGATTTGCAATTTGTAGCCTGTGGTTAAGCACAGATTGATGGGCAGTAATCATTCCTGCCAAACTATAATGTACACAGTCTTCAGAGACTCTTGATTTGGCAGAAAAATGGAATCCTTATAGATTTTATGAGACAGTGTAAGAAAGCCAAATTATAACAATAAATATTAATATACATAATAGATTCATTCAGACCTGCTTGGGACCAGTAGCTACATAAATAGTTAGATTTCATTGATACATGTTCATAAGCTCATTTTTTAAAAAAATAAAAATTGATCCATGGGGCTGCTATACAAAACTTCTCAGTGCTTTTATGGATGAATCGTTTGGTTCCTGCAGAATTAACTTGAATGGTTTATTATTCTCTTTTGTAATAAATACGGATTATTTTTTAAATGAGATGGGAAAATTTGGATGGCCCTGACATAGTGCTGCATTAAACTGAATGTGCACTTTATATGTCCAAATTGCATTGAAATGTTGTATTACTTTTTTGTTCCTTGTTTTTGGGGGAGGCAGTTAAGGTCTCCTTGGGCCTTAAACCCCTCTGCTAGATAACATCTGCTTCTGAGAGTCAACCCTTGGCTTCAGAAGCGCTCTGCATAGTCTCCTGAACAGCATGAAGTTCAATTATACAGAGTACTTGTTTTAAATCAGCTTTCATTACTGTGCGTTATTTTTTTCTTAACAACTAGAACTAGAAAAATTCAGATTCTGGCAGTTCTCAAAAGTACCATTTGTAACATTCTCACTCTTTCCTTAAAAAAGAGTAGAAGCCAAATATGCTTGATACATAATGTTAGCAAATGGAATATTTCATAAATAAAATATTGTGCCATTTAAGGGTATGGAAGACATTTCAAACTGTTTGATTATAGCACAAATGAATACTGTAATGATCTATTATATATTTTAATTTCAAGGAAAATACTATACAATATATGTTTACATTCATATAAGGGAACATCTGAATTAAGTTTTTTTTTAATTACATGATCAACTTTTTTTTTTACATTGTTTACCAGATATGAAAGTTAACAATGAATTGCTAATGTAATAAAAATTGGACATTTACATTTATTGTCAAATTTGATTTGCAATACTATTTCTCCTTCTCTGTCATGTTCTCATAAACTACAGAGAAAAAAATGGGAGGGGGAGAAATGATACACTTTATTAGAATAGATGTTGATGGTAAAGTAGTTTCCATAAGCCTTCTACTTGAACAAAGTTTAGTAGATGTGAAAGCTCCTATAGCTGATCTAGATTTTGAGGAAATTGAGGTTACACATAACATCTGTGATCACTTAATCGTGTAAATAGCTTGATCTCCTTTTTTTTGCTTGAGATGTGTGTGGTTTTATTGGCCAATAGATGCATTAAGATTCTTTTCCATTCATCATTGTTCATATCCAATAAAACATCTCATTTGTAACCTTGTTTATGTACAGAATGTACATGCATATATATCCACTATTGGCTTCATATATATAATCATCCTATTTATGTCCTGCAAAATAATTTCACACACATTTAGATTAGTTTAGATGACACGATACAATCCCTAAGAAATTATTCAACAGCTAATTCAAAATTTTAAAAGTTTGAGCTTTTTTATGGTAACCACTAAGGAAAATACTAGATTATTATCCCAACTATATTTTACTGAGCCTCTAGGTAGAATAAAGTGCAGGTCTGAGTAACAGCTCTCATCCAAGTTATCCTGGAAAGATCCTTGTATGAAATGGTACTTATTTTTCTGAACAGCCAAAGCAATCTTTAATCCTAGATCTAGCTTTCTAAAAGAGGATCCTGAAGATGGGAGACAGTCGAGAGGATTATGCCACACATAGCTTGCCACGGGTTTTCCAATGGCTGCATCCAACAGGAAGAAAAGCAAGCCTTGTGCTCACTCCCACACAGATTGGCAAAAAGCAAGGTTTTGCACGGAGTCAGTTTTTATTCCCTCCAAAACATATTCATATCTGAACGTATATTCCTTCCATATATTCACCTTATATTGCACTATTACTGCTAATCAGTAGTTGTATGTTTTATGACTCATCCTGTCATAAATCTAAACACGATTTATGTTTAACAGCACGATATTCTCAAAGCAGAGTTTAGCAGATATATAACTTGATCCCTATTCATCCCCACACTCATACACTCTCATTTATTGAGCAAATGAAAGTTAAGAGAACTGTTTTGTCTACATGTCAGTTTTAATAACTCTGATAAGTTTTCATATTGATAGAAGTGGCTTCCTATACAGACAAGTTCACTCTGTTCTAAGAAGACTAATATAAGGAGGTTTTCCTCTATGATCTTGTAACATAGAAGCCTTGGTTAAGATTTTAATAGTAAATTTTTAGAAGTCCATGAGACATGAGGTAAATGCCACCTCTGATAAACAGGCTTTAAAAAAACGTGGCTTAAAAAGACTGCTTGAAAAACAGCAAAATATCGATGGTATTCCCCTCTCCTTTGCCATGCTGGAAATTTATGAGTTTGTCTGCTTCTTTGGTACTTTAGGAAAATAGAGAACTGTCCAGGCTTCAGTGCCCTGAAGTAACCATTTTCCTAAGAAAGCCGTGCATCCATTTATCTATCCTTTGAGCTGTAGCTGAAGGAGATCCCATTTTTCATGTCACTATTCATCATGTTTCTGGAGTTTTCCCTTTCAACCTTCTCTCTGCTAAATATGGTATCCTGGTCGCTCTCAAACTCAGACTCTGAAACCATCAAACTGGAATTATGTTCAGTACTTCTGTGTTTGATACCTGTGTGGAAGGAAAGCATGAGGATTAGGTTGCCCTGCGGTCCTCTTAGGTAGGAAATCCTTCTAACTACATGATGTTCAACTAGTCTTTCGTGTTTTATTTTAATTGTAATTGGTTGGTTGAATTCATAGACTGACCCAAAATAAAACCATTGCATTAATGGCAAAATTAATTAACTACAGTCAAAAGGATTACCCCTAGAAACAGTTAAATTGAAACATCTTGTTCAAGGTTTCCCAACCTTGGCAACTTTAACATGTGTGGACTTCAATTCCCAGAATTCCCCAGCCAGCTGAGGAATTCTGGGAATTGAAGTCCACGCATCTTAAAGTTGCCATGGTTGGGAAACCCTGATCTTGTTTCTACTTCAGTGCAAACAGATTCAAAGTGACTGAAATAAATTTGCTAAAATCAGTGTTTTTTTCACAGTGATTATCTGTGAACAATGCAAAAGATCTTTATAGTTTTATAATATTACTAATTTGTTATGGCATGAAGTTTTATTACCAGCTTGTTCCATCAGAGGCAAATCTCTCCTCAACTGTAAAATCATAATCCTTTAGTTTAGAATGAAAGAAATAATAAAGGAATGTCATACCGTATTTGGGCCTGAGCTCCATTCTTTCCTGATCATCTATGTTGTCCAAAATTGTATATTTCATTTTCTTTCTTATTTTGGTCCTCTTTTGGCTATGAATTAAAGAGTATTAATTAGGTTCTGGGAAACCAACTTCCTAACGATGCATACCTTTACTCCCAAGCCTCATTCATAAACTGCTATTCATGTCTTTTGGCAAGTGCAGCTGCCCTACAGGTGTGACCATACCCAGTATAACCCTGTGCCCATTTACAAATAACCAAGTCTATATGGATGTCTTGAGTGTGGTTAAAGGCACTTTGGATAGTCACAGCCCAAAAGGATTGGGTTCACCCTGTTCACAGACATAACACTAGTTTAATTGGCTATGGCTCTTTATGAAAGCAGGCAATGTATTTATAAAGCATGGTTGATAATAGTGTTTTACATTTAAAAGCTTAGGTAAATCATACTATAGCTTCATGTAATATGTTATCCAGCTAGACAGCTTATTGCACATTTTGCCCATTCTACTGTGTTATGAGTAATCACAAATATATAGGGGGAGAGCTTATTTTTAAATTGTCTCATCAGATTCTTCAAGATGTGATGGAACTAACTGGCCAGGATGCCTAGGAATTCTGGGAGTATTAAACAGCACATCTGTTTAATAACTTCATTAACTTTCCAAATCCATGGAATTATTAAAGAGCAAATAGTTCTGTCCTTTTAAAACATCTTTATAATTAAATATGATTGTCTAACGTATGCTAGTGAGCATCACAAACCAAAGAAGAGTAGCCTACAGTCTAAACTTGCAATTTTTAGGGGGAGGGGGAAGTGGTCCCAAAGCCTGTCATAATTACATTCCTACAAACCAGTAGCAAATTATCAGACATAACAATGTTAATTTCACACCAGTCTCAAATTGCTGTAAGCTTTGGATAGATTTAGTGCTACTTGAGATACTATTACTACAAAAAAAAAACCAGAAAATCAGGGCCACCATTTGCATGACATTTTATCACACTGGCAGCTACTAATGTTTATTTTTTTAAAAAAAAACAATGCTTTGACTTTCCTCATCCCTGGTTTAAACTGAATAGAGCAGGGCTTTTCAACCTTTTCACCCATTGTACCACTTTTAGGATATGGCAATATCCGAGTACCACCAGTCACCTAGCAAGGTGTCAAAAACTTGATGACCCCCCCAAAAAAAGGAAAAAAGTGATAAAGTACAGCTAGTCCTCGACTTACAACAGTTCGCTTAGTGACTGTTCGAAGTTACAACGGCACTGAAAAAAGTGCGCCCCCCCAAGCCACAGCCGAGCAAGACACCTGCCTGCCCGTCCGGCCGCACTCTTCCTCCCGTTCGAGGTTTTCATTGTTGTGAGCATTTCTGTTGAGGATTGGCAGTGGGGGTGGGGTGGGGGGTGTTCGGTTTTTATTCCCCCCGTCTGCTGGGTGGTTGCAGCAGGTTTTGGTCACTTCACATGACCCTGGGACACTGTGACTGTCATAAATATGAATCAGTTGCCAAGCATCTGAATGTAAAGACCCTGGAGAGGCTGCAACATTCCAGCTGATCGGCGCTTCTTCTGGGCTCAGCAGAAGTGCCAGGATCAGCGCCGAGCTCCAGCTGGAGCCTGGTGCTGATCCTGGCTCTTCCGCTGAGCCCTGACAGCCCTGCAGCTCCAGCCGTCTCTCGCTCAGGCTTGTGCGGTGCTGCCACCGGTTCAGCTCATTCCCCTCCCCCGCTACTTTTCTAGGATGGTCGCGTACCACCTGCCAGGTGTCAATGTACCACAGGTGGTACCCGTACCACTGGTTGAAAAGCCCTGGAATAGAGGACTATTACCTTTTGCAACAGCAGATGCAAAGCCAAATTAACCCTACCACCAATGCAATTACGATGAAAGCAGATGCTGATACGTAGAGTATACTCCATTCTAGAAGACAAAATTGGAACATTTGAAGTTAGAATCAAAGGACCCATTTAGGTAGGGTCTACCATTAGATGTTCCTCTCCGTTCCGTACTGTGCATATTTTACGTAAAGTAAATAATTTGTTTATGTAATATCGACGGGTAGGTGGTTTTTCTTGAGGTGTAATACAGTGATACTACGTTTGGGGTACTGAATGAACGTAGATTACAACCCTATATTTATACTTTTTGCCCAACCCTTCCAACTCCAGTAGATTTAGTTCCCTAGGAATCCTCATACTACCCTTGACAAATTGTTGGTTTAATAGACTTCATTACCACAGCACATGTCTTTCTTCTACAGTGCATTATCAATATTAAAATAATATCTTAACAGACTTAGGCTATTACTGGGAAACATATTATCCCAACTCACCACAATTGCTCTCCCCACCGCTTAGGTATCGCTGTATCAAATTTTCCATCCACATTTGATAGCAAATACAATGCTTTGTGATGGGGTCACAGCTTCCATGTCCGGAACATTTTAAGAGGCAAGCTGGAAATCACAAAGCAACTGAAATTATTTACTGTACGTAGTTAAAATTAACACTGGGCTACTTTTAAGAGTGAAAACTACCCTTTGATATATATTTTTTTTCCTGCCATGGACAAGGGCATTCAAATACATACCAGCTGTGTCAACACGAAGCACTTTAAAAAGTAGAAAATTTGGCTTTTCCTTCAAGAGTTGCAAACGCAGCACTTGGGCAACATCTGAAGCCTTTATGATTTTGTAGGGATGCCCATTCTGAACATAGAACACAACAGCAGTGCTGAAAGGAAGATGCATAGATTAAATAACAATAGATTTATTACAGCAATCAGAAATCTTTCTTTAGGATTAGCACCACCTACCCCAATTATGATTCTTTCTTCCTAGAATAACCCTGCAATTGTAAACATATAATTGGCTGTCAAGCACCGGGGCAATCTAGGCTGTTCAAATGAGTATCAAGTTTTATTGCAAGCTTAAGTTCTCTACAAGAATCTGAACTACTAACGGCCAAAGGAAATTGGTCGTAAATAAGGGTTAACATGGGCTGGACTCAGATCTCTTGTGGGGGCAAAGGGACTCATGACTGATGACACGTTTGACCCCTCCCTCGGGCTCAGTCTAGTCATCTCCTACATTGGCTGCTGGTAAAACTGCTAAGTTTCTGTCCCATGAAATAAAATATGGAAAACAAGACATTGCAAAGTATAAAGTTTCAGAACCACAGGATTTTATATATAAAATTATATATAAAATTATTCACATATGAATAATTAAGGTTTAATGCCCAATCTTAATGTCTACTATGAATAAGTTCAATGGGACTAATATCCAAGTAGATGTGTACAAAGTAATAATAATTACTCTCTCTCTCTCTCTCTCTCTCTCTCTCTCTCTCTCTCTCTCTCTCTCTCTCTCTCTCTCTCTCTCTCTGTGTGTGTGTGTGGTGTGTGTGTGTGTGTGTGTAAAAACTATTTTTTCCTATCTCCTTGTACCTGATATCAGAATAAGCATGTATCTTCCGGATATTAATGTCTGTTTGTACGACATCCAGGAGTGCTGCTACCTGTTGCATGAGGGTATCTTTCTGTTGTTCAGTTAGTTGACCAACTTCAACTTGCAAGATCAATTCCACAAGCCCATTTTTCTTTGGGTCTGTAAATGAAAAAAAAAAAAGCTTTTCCTGAGAGCCTGTCACATAATGCCTAACTACATGACAGTAATATTTGGAGGTAACACCTAGCTAACCTTAGTTGGATACTTAAATGAGAAAATGCCAGGAAATTCCAAAGTTTCAAGCTAAGAAATAAAAAAAAAATAACTTGAAGATGGCAAATACTTCCATACTGTTGAAATGCCCATAAGTCAACAAAAGTTCAAAGCATCTGATTGGATGATGCTTCTGATGTACTTTAAGCATGTGCTATGAACTGAAATGGAAAGTTTGGAAAGCTACCCTAAAACCTCTGCATCAAAAGAAAATCTGACCCAAGACCTGATCATCTGGATTGGGAAGATTTTCAACCATTTTGCCAAAGAAAAGGAATTTGGGAATAATGCAATAAAATAGCTTAGATGTCTATGGAGATTCTCAGTCTTCCAGGTTATAGTTATCCCAAAGGTGCTTCTTTCCTGAGGCAACAAGGTTTTCTTCTTTTTCTTTGAAGAGTTTTGCTTCTCATCCAAGAAGCTTCTTCAGCTCTGAACTTCTTGGATTGGAACTGAAACGTCTTCAAAGAAAAACAAGAAAGTCCTGCTGCCTTGGGAAAAAACACCTTTGGGAAAAATAGCTTAGGCTGTATAAATGTCTTAGAAAACAGCTTACCAGGCCATACTTCCACAACAGCCGTGTCAATATCTGACTCTCCTTTGGCATCAGTGACTTTCAAGTGAAACATGTAGTTCCCCTCTACAAGATTAGTTAGCTGTAAGACAGCCTCACGGTTGGAGCCAAGAATTGCATCCTGCAAAAGCAAAGAAGATGTGTACAAAATAATAATAATCTCTCTCTCTCTCTCTCTCTCTCTCTCTCTCTCTCTCTCTCTCTCTCTCTCTCTCTCTTCCTCCCTCCCTCCCTCTCTCTCTCTCTCTCTCTCTCTCGCAGTGACAGCCAGCCTGAATGTCATAAAATTGGTAATGTCATAAAATTGGTCTAGGACCTAGTGGTAGTCCTCAACTTACAACAGTAGTGACTTAGGGCTGTTCTTCAGACTTACAACCATTGCAGCATCCCCATGGTAACGTGATCTAAATTCAGATGCTTGACAACTGACTCATATTTATGGCAGTTGCAGTGTCCTGAGATCATGTACAACTGCAGTGCTTCATTTAACAACTGTGGCAAGAAAGATCATAAAATGGGGCAAAACTCACTTAACAACTGTCTTACTTAGCAACAGAAATTTTAGGCTCAATTATGCTGGTAAGTCAAAGACTACCTGTACTGGCTAACAGGTACACCATGAGGTATGTACCCTCAAAATCATGAATCTTGTCTTTACTCCTCAAAAGTTTTGTCTTCGTAGAGGTCGACTAAACGGACTTCGCCAAGGTAGGGTTAAATCAATTTAAGAGTTAAACTACCGAGTATAATCGCAGGTATTCGTCATTTGTCTATCGGACTATTTTTATTTGAGTCTTTTTATAAGGTAAACCAGGTTAATCTATGAAATTTATGAATGTGGTCGACGACCTGAGACCGGTACCCGGATCCAAAGATAAGACACAATTCCTTGGTCATCGACAGAGTGGGACCCATCCAAAGCAATAGAGTTATTGGGGAGAACAAGGATATGTTTGCCCCCTGCAAGGGCCTTTGGCGGAGAGTTGCTGCCTAAATACAACAAAGGGAAAGATTTGTTCAAACAAGAAAAGAGGATGATAATACAGCCCAAAGGTAAAGCTTGTATTAAGAAGATTCTAAGAATGCCAGATAATTGAATGTAAATGCTGAAGTGATGGATCAAAACAGCCCCAACCATTTAGCAAGCCCCAAATTGCTTATCCGTGGTTAGACAATTGGATCAGGACTGGAAAGATTAAAATGGAAGCCCTGAATATCTAAAATATAGGAGAGGAATAGAAACATATAGTCAGGAAATGTCTTCAAAAACGTGGGACAGAAAACCTTACCCTCCTGAACAATCACAGAAAGTATGGCGGTGCTGCTCAGCCCTTGATCATCTTCGACTGTCAGTCTGAAATGATAGGTTCCAATCTGTAGATCTGAGACAGTTGCCACTGCGCTATCAGCATTCTCCATACGCAAAGAACTTGGCCCACTGTGGCAAAACAAAGTAACCCATAATGCTGGATCCAATTCTAGCTCAACATTTAAAAGCATTATTGCAAGCAAGGAAATCAACTCTGAGTGTTCTTTGGAAGCCGAAGCTGAAATACTTTGGCCGCATAATGAGAAGAGAGGACTCATTGGAAAAGACCCTGAGGTTGGGAAAGATTGAAGACAAAAGGAGAAAAGAGGACGGCAGAGGAAGAGATGGTTGGATAGTGTCATTGATGCAATGAACATGAGTGCGACATCGCCTGGAGGCGGGGAGGGGCGGTCGCCATTGCTAGGCGTTGTGAGGGGCCGGCTGCTAAGGGGAGCACATGACGGGATGTTGGGGGGTCCAGTCACCTTGAAGAAAGTTGCTGAGTGGACAAAGTGGCCGTGGGAATGGTGACGGGAGAAGGCAGGAAGTAGTTGGGCTGACCGGGGGGGGGCAGGAGTTAGACCCCCCCTTATAAAGCAGGGGGACGGAGGTCCTGGCCGGCAGCAAACGGGGGCAGAAAAGGAAAAGTTCCTACTGGCCATGATTACTGTAATATATTAATTACTAATTGGAACAGTACATAGGGCAACCATTTGTCTGAAATGGTAATAGGGTCTCCTGCTTGAGCAGAGGGCTGGACTAGATGAACTCTGAGGTCCCTTCCACCTCTCTTATTCTATGATTCTGTAAGGGTCTCCTGCTTGAGCTAGAAGACTTCTGAAGTCCCTTCCAACTCTGTTATTCTATGAATTTGGGCAAACTCTGGGAAACAATGGAGGACAGGGATCCTGGCATAGGATCATGAAGAGTCAGATATGATTTAGCAAATGAACAACTATTAAAAAATTATTGCAAGCTGCTGGGGCATCCCAGGAGATGACTGAAGTGTCAAGTATTTTAGTCCTTGGTTTTAGTTTTGTTTTTATGATTTTAGAATTTTATGGTTTGTAGTTTTATTACTGCTGTGAGCTGCCCAGAGGTTTGTTTTAAGATGAGTGTACATGCATTAAATTTGCTCCATATAGTTATTTATTAAATGAATAACTACATGGAACAAATCTCAACAACAATGGCATCCAGGGTTCTGATTCTTCAAGAGGCAAACTTAATTCATCACAGTCATTCTCAAAATGGCTAAACAGGAAAAGTTGAGTCTGAGTCAATAACCCAAGCACTAATTATAAGGGAGTAAGACTCAACGTGTTTCTAAGTAAGCAAACCCAAATTCAGGTTGCAAATATTCTAGTTACATGATTTGCCACTAGTTCAGTCACATGTCATCATAGCAAAGGTGATGAACATACAGTATCTTCTCTTGCTAAACTTTGTTCAGAAGCACAGAATTCTAGAAATTAAAATGGCACTGTGAACACTATTTTGAACAAACACTTGGTGAACTAATTATTTAAGACATCCATCAAAAAATCGTAATCCTAGGACAGGGGTAGGCAACCTTGGCTCTTTTATGACTCGTGGACTTCAACTCCCAGAATTCCTGAGCCTGCTCATATTACTTTATAAATAACTCAAGGTGATAAGTATGCACACAGAAATATGCCTTCCTCTTCCTATTTTCCCCAAACAATAACCTTGTAAAGTGAGTTGGACTGAGAGAGAATGATTGGACCGAAATCACCCAGGTGGCTTTCTTGCCCAAGGCAGGATTAGAACTCAGAGTCTCCTGGTTTCTAATCTCGTACCTTAATCACTACACTGGTGATCCTTGACTTACAACCACAACTGAGCCCAAAATTTCTTTTGCTAAGCAAGACAGTTGTGAAGTGAGTTTTGCCCTATTTTACGACCTTTCTTGCCACAGTTGTTAAGTGGATCTCTGCAGTTGGTAAGTTAGTAATAGGGTTGTTAAGTGAATCTGGTTTCCCCGTTGACTTTGTCGTCAGAAGGTAGCAAAAGGGGAACCTGGGACACTGCAACCATCATAAATGCATGTCGGTTGGCAAGCGTCCAAATTTGAATCACATAATCGTGGGGATGCTGCAATGGTCGTGTCACTACACAAATGGTTGTAAGTCAAGGATTACCTGTACATCTATTATGTCACCTTCCCTGACTTTGTCAATGTAACCAAGTTAATGGACAAGTATTAATATAAAGTGTAGCATGTTTGGCACCTACTTCACCATGAACTGCTCTGGAAACGTTATTTTTTCCAAGAGGTCACAATTCTGTAGGAAACAGCATTGATAATGTTTCAAACTAGAGATAGGCGATTAAGAACCATTAAGATTTCCTATTCAAATCATACAATCAGCAGGATTTAAATACAGGCATCTATAACATGGGTCAAAAAAAGTTAAGGTGGTGGCTATAATTACATAGGCAAAGCTGCCGTCCTGACTATTACGTAACTTTTCCCCAACACTCTGTGTCACCCCACATGAAATATTCGTTTACTTTAGCTTTCCACTCTCCTTGCCTTCCTTAAACCTTTTCAGTCCAGGGTCACCCATGCCTTGGAGTGCATCTTCCCTCCATACAAAATACCTGATATTCTCCCAGTGATAGTAAACAATCCCTAAGTCATCAGTGCTCATGCTCCCATCGAGATTAGTGCTCCGGATAGGATAGGTCAACATTTTATCAGGGCCAGTCACGGCTGCTGGAGGCTTGTTTTGCCCTGTAACAAAGTCAAAAACAATACAATCCAAATGTTCTTTCTATATATGTATTAATGAGATCTATTTCCTCCTCTTTAAGGAATTACAGGAACTTTAACATCAGTAAAGAGAACAGAAAGGGTTAGGTTTGGGGGTTGAGTTAGGGGTAAGGGTTAGGTTAGGATTAGGCTTAAGGTTGGGGCTAGGGTTAGGATTAGGATTGGGATTAGGGTTGGGGTTAGGTAAAGGCTAGGATTGAAGTTGGGATTACGGGTTGGGATTAGAATTAGGGAGGATGAATAGATTCTTTTATATTCTTTTCTTATTGCCATCTTCTACAAAATTCTTTTACTTCTACAAAAATCCCAATGGAAAAAAAGACTCCAGAAAATTGATCCCTCATAATTTAACCTTAACCCTTGACGGGAATCATTCTTGCTGACAGATTCAGCCCATAGGTTTTTCTATATTTATAGAACTAAAGGTAGAAAGCATACAGGTTAGATGCAGGTGTCTTTAAACACTAACAAGTATTTCTAGAGTAGGCCTCCATGGTACACAGCCTGCCAACTAACCTGGTGCAACCTACCACACAACGGTGCCTCTGTGGTATCTCTCTGGTCTTGGCCAGGACCAGAGAGGATGAACCAAATGTCTTCATGGAAATTAATAAGGAGCTCAAGTATACAACCTATCCTTGCCTAGTGCCAGAGGATCTTTCCTGTGAAATTCCACTGTGATAAATCATGCCACTGCCATTGTGCAATGACAAAACTAAAAGAGAAATAGCTACCCAATCAGATCCCTTCTCAACTGCGGCCATCAAAATACCTGCATAACAGCAGTACTTAGGCTGCTTTGCAAGCAGGTTATGCAGCTAAAACTCAAGAACTTGAACATACAGTTAAAATATCTTATCCTGGACCTCTAGACATGCCGTCTGCTGAAATCAGTTCCTGCACTGGTCCCTGAGAAGATGCAGTATATAGAGTACAAATCTATTTGGGGATGTTGAAGGGAAAATGTATCAAGGTCATCTTCCTTCCCCAAGCTATCTCTGCCTTCAGAGGCATTAACTGAGGAGAGGATCTTTAAAATTAGGGTGACCACTTCTGGGAAATACTTACAATTCCTTTCTTTTAATTTCTACTTCTGTTGCTTTATTATTTGTGTGCCTGTGGGAACATTCAAATGAGAACAATATATTGAAGGATAAACCATCTTTCCCCAACGTATGCTATGCCGCAATTCCCAGCATCCCTAACCAGCATAGCCATGAAGGTTTGTAAGTCCAATCTATCTGGGCAGCCTGAGATTGGTAAAGGTTGACGTGCGTGTTTCTTTTAAAAAATGGTACATAGGTTGCTCAATAAGCAATTCTGATTTCATGTCTATTTTTATATTTCCAGCTCATTTCTTAACCAAAGTGCTTATAGACAATGTAAACATCCCAACATAAAAGAAACATCTCCTTATAGAGAGATTGGCAGGAAAGATGTAAGCAAATTGAAGAAGCTGAATATTAAGAAGTCAAATAAGCAAAGAAAGTAAGGAATCACCTCCTCACTTTGAAAATGATTTCTACCCCCTTCAATTATGGAAGAAGATAGCAGAAGCGACAACAGGGATCTCTCCCCCAACTCCATTCATGATTCTCTTACCCTATGCCCTATCAATTAGACTTGATCTAATTCTCCTACACTCTGGTTTTTTTATCCAGAGCAGTGGAGGGAGCAGCCCTTCTAATTCAAGAGTCCTGTGCCTGACTCCATCCTTCCAAGCCATATTTTTTCAGGGTTTCTCCCACAAGGCAGTTACAGTATATTACTCCCATATAGGAGACCTGCTATATGCATTCAATTCCCATGGTCCAATTTCTATTCAATGCAGGTAACAATAATGGACACTGCAAAGCAGGCCACTGTTCTCTCCTACTTTTAACATCAAAGTCAGATGCATCAGCTCACGAGCCCAGATGTTCTACTATGTCAGGCAGCTATATGATGCCCTACCAGGCCAGACTGTTACTGTGACTTCAGTTGTTGACTTCTGATTTGCCAAATCCGTTACTGTCAGCTGGAACTTATATTCTCCCTCTTGCATTGAAGACAGTTGAAGATATGGACTCCTTACACCCTAGAAAATCACACAGAGAACACAAATCAGAGGTGAGGGGGGGGGAAGTGCAATATAATGCTGTGTGCTCTTCCATGTGAAATATTTGCTGTTGATCTCCATGTAAGTACTGATGCAGAGTGTACACGTTGCATTAACCATCATGTGGCTTGTTTAATTCTGGCCTAGCATAGTGTAAGAATACAGTCATCGTGTTTTATAAAGTAGGATTTATGATTTGGAAGGTTGAGTGAATACAGCACATTATGCTTTGTCCGATCAATTATGGCTTAGTATGCATGAAACCCAACACACTCTTATAACTTATAACACGGTTACCTTTCAAATAAATTAAAATGGGCATCAAAACTAAAAGCACCACATGTTTCACATATAATAGTCAAATAAATTTTAGAGTGCTCTGTGCAATTTGCTGCTTAATACTTGACTGGCAATTTATGGTTAAGGCATGTCCATTAGCCTTACTCGAGTAGAAGAGTTATAACATTCTCTGCCATGTTAATACAACTTAACCTTTCGTGGCTGGTAACGCACTCGTAAATCATGTAATGCCACTCAGGAACTACCGGTAATACCCAAAGGATACATATGCAGCCCTACCCAAAGGAATTGGAAATGCAGGCAAGTTTAATTACATCCTTATTTCTTTTACAGACTTAGTTCATCTATATTCTATATTTATTCTATAGAATATAGAATATTCTATATTTCTTCTGTTATGGATCTCAAGGCAATATATGTGGGTTTTCCAGGGAAGCTCCTATCCAAACATTGTTCAAACCCAAACTTGCTTAGCTTCAGCAAGACTAATTATTCTATGCTTTTAGGTAATGCCCTGTTTTTAATTCACATTTTCACAAAACTCCAAGTTCTACAAATCAGAAGGAATCTCCTTTGTAAAACTTAAAAGTTAAAAGTTAGATAGTCAACATAGGACCAGGCACCAATGCAAGCATCTCAACCAATTTCAGGGCTTTTGGCCTGTTTTCAGAAGCACCACAAATTTCTTTTCAAAACTAGTTTCAGATATAACACAAACAGTATGGCATAAAGCAAGATGTCCTTCAGTTACCTGCATGGCTACCACTGTGCTTTTACTTTTGGGACTCAGGGACCACTCGTAGCTGACAATTTTTTGATCATCCTTACTCTGGTTTCCATTTAATGTGACTGAATTTTGAGGCAAACTAATTTCCTGATCTGGTCCAGCATTGGCAACAGGAGGAGAATCCAACAGTTTGTTGACTCTCAAGGAAGCTATTGTGGAGTTAACTGCTCCATCAGAATCAGTGACAATTAGCCTGAACAACAAAAACAAAAAAAAATAATATGTGAAGAATTCATATACTGAAAAGTGTGCCGTTATCCTAACCACATCTCCTAGCTATGTATGCAAGCTATAATTCCATGCATATTTAACTGGGAGAAAATTCAATCAAATTCATGGTACTGCATCTGAACACATATTCATAGTTTTGACTGCTGGATGTGATCTGGTCCTTTGACCACTTTCATCTGAGCCTACTACATCTCCTCCTGATCTAATACATTTGAATCAAAATATATATTGATACAATATTATGTTCATAACCACAATTACAAGAATAAGAAATTAGGCTTTTGTATTTATTTTATGGTGAAATCTCAGACACATTTGAGAAAAGACAAATGCTAGTTCTCTCAACCTGCCTCTGAAGCTATAAAGTCAGAGATTCAAACTACATCAGAACTGAATAAGGCTAAGGAAGTAAACTCCAACCTTACTCACTTGGTTTATTCCAAAGAATTTCTTCTAGAGCAGTCTGAGAGAAGAATGAAAAATCATAAAAATTTCTCCACTAATGATCTTCTACTCAATCCTTTTGCTTTCCATGAATGAAGGAACTCTTTCACTGATGGAAAGGCCAATCTGGATCTAACCCTAAATATAAACAATTCGACTAATTTCTCTAAATGCAGAAGTAAGGATTCCTTGGCTTAGTTTGTATTTTGTTGGGAAAGCAATAATTAGAATCACTCACCTGAAAGTATAATTGCCAGGAATAAGATTAGAAAGGTATAAAAGAGGTGTATCAGCTGATGCCTTCTTTTCCCGCAAGGGACCCTCAATTTCTTCCCAGTGGTAACTCACAATTTTAATATCATCTACACTTTCTGTGTTTGAGGAAAATATCAGAGCCATAGGTCAATAAGCAAGTATCTCAGTAAGTACTTATTAATATTCTATGCCCATGGTGGCGAACCTATGGCACGCGTGCCACAGGTGGCACACAGAGTCCTCTCTGTGGGCACGTGCGTCCTTGCCCCAGTTCTAGGCATTCAGCTGGGTTTTATAAACCCTTTTTGCTTTAGGTCTCCACCGCCATATGCAAAAAAAAAAAAAAGGTTCTATCAATCAATCAATTTCAACTTCTCGTGGGAAAAAAAAAGATCTCGCAAAGTTAGAATTGATTGATTGAACTTTTTAGTCCCACCCAGTCTGCTGTTACCACCGCAACCACGCCCACCCAATGGGCCACGCCCACCCAGCACCCGATGATACATAAGT
Source organism: Protobothrops mucrosquamatus (assembly GCF_001527695.2). Taxonomy (NCBI): domain Eukaryota; kingdom Metazoa; phylum Chordata; class Lepidosauria; order Squamata; family Viperidae; genus Protobothrops; species Protobothrops mucrosquamatus. The sequence goes on along the minus strand of NW_015387007.1, from coordinate 264,569 downwards.
GGGTTTTGGGTTGCAGTTTGGGCACTCCGTCTCTAAAAGGTTCGCCATCACTGTTCTATGCTATGATTTTTTTTATCTGTTCATGTGCTAGATTCATAAAAAGCACTTTCTCCCCAATTTTTCTTCATAACAAGAGCAACCTTGTGAAGTAGTTTGGGCTGAGAAATAGTACCTGGTCCAAAGCCATCCAGAGAGAACTTTTTAATCATGGTTTCTGTATTTCCATGATTTAGAAATCCCCTCCCCCCCTAATGACTAATTATATTGGTTCTCTACCAGAATTACCAGTTTTCTACATCACTAACATGCCAGCAACTCACAGACTATGCCAACATCTATCTCATGACAGACTGTTTATAAAAAGGACAGAATTCGGAATATTACATTTAATAGTAAATTGGAAAAGGTTGTATTAGAATAGGGGTGTCAAACTGGCAGTCTATGGGCCGGATGCATCACACACAGGCCACGCCCACCCCAGCTCCACAAAGGCAAAAAAATGTCACGATACGTCACTATATGTCACGTGACGCAATCAGGTTTGACACCCGTGCATTAGAAGAGTGTCTTTGTGAAGAAATAACATGCATTATGGCAATTAGGGTAAACTGCAATCTTTATCAATCCATTTATCTATCTAAGTGTGGAAAAAAATGTTTATAATTAGCTAATAATGGAAAAGAATAGAATATTCCATGCCATAATGGCTCAGATTAAGACTGATTTCCACATCCCTATATTATAATGCAAAACAACAATGGTACTTACGATTTCCATCAATGAAAGCAGAAGTTGTAGGATAAGAAATCTCCTGGACTTTGGGAGAGACAATAGCAACAGGAGGGTCATTTATTCGGATTGCTGGATAAAGATAAGAACCAGAATACCTCGTATAATTAAATAAATGCACTGCATGCATTTCAAACCCATGCTTGTTAAAAAAAAAATCAGAAACCACCTCCTGACCGTTGAAAATATTAAATTCTTATCATGAGAAATAAGTAGATTTTGACCAATATCATATTTTTTTTTTTAAAAAAAAAGATCACTGCAAATTGCTATTTGGAAAAAAAACAAAGACCACACTAGGCCTTGTGTCCAAATGAAGGAAACTGTATCATGTCTGGAATTTGTGATGCTGGATTATCCTAATGGTAAACAGCAGCCCAATCAATCATTCTGCTTCAATATCCTGCTTTGTTCCTTATGTGAACAAACTCTACAATAATCCTGCCCAACTTCAGGAGGCCGAGAACTATCAGTATCTTTCAACTAGTGTGCTAGAAATTGCATTTCAAAAAGAAGCCTATATCCTTAAAATGTTAATTTGTTCATTTAATTAAATCAATTTAAACACACCTGTATTATTGTGATTATTACTGAAGTTATTTTACCTTGCCTTTCTATTTGGAAAGCATTCAACTTAATATAGTTGTTCACCACATATTTCTCTTCTCTTCTGAATTAAAAATAGTTCAGCAGAAACTTTTGGAAGGAACCCAAGAGGATTACATCCAACATTGGACGGTGTGTGTGTGTGTGTGTGTAGATACCTGTAAATCCAAGATTATTTTATATGTCCTATCTAGGATTGTTACAAATAGCCAAAAAATGATGAGGCAGAGGAATACATGCAGGGGGAAAAATTATATTACCAATTCAAACATATTGGCTATGCCTGGTGTTTAACTTAGGCTGCAAATACAGGTAGACCTCAACTTTCAACCATTCATTTAGTGATATTCTAAGTTACAACAGCACTGGAAAAAGTGACTTATGATCATGTTACACATTTTCGACCATTGCAGCATCCCCATTGATCATGGGATCAAAATTCAGACGCTTGGCAACTGACATGTATTTATGACAGTTGCAGTGTCCCGGGGACAGATGACCACCTTTTATGAATTTTTGACAAGCAAAGCCAATGGGGAAGCCACATTCACTTAATCACATTACTAACTTAACAACTGCAGTGATTCACTTAACAACTGTGGCAAGAAAGATCATAAAATTGAGCAAAACTCATTTAATAACTGTCTTGCTTAGCAACGGAAATTGTGGACTCAATTGTGGCTGTAAGTTGAGGACTGTATTTAAATTCAGCTAGAAATAAACTGTATCCTTGGCAACTTGATTTTATTCTTCCTTTAGGTTCAAAATTAGTAAGTACTATAGAGCAGCAGTCCCCAAAACCATTATGGCTTGGCGGCCTGGCAGGGGGGGATGAGAGGGGAACCGGCCCATCAGTTGCACAAGTCGAGCTGTGCACAGCACACACACACAGCTGTGCACAGCCACTGGTGCAGCCTGGTTCCAAACAAACTACAACCCAATAATGGGCTGGGCCCAGGGGTTGGTTAGAGTAAAAGAAGGTTTAAAGCAGGCAAAATTTCTTTAAATCGTCACCCGGAGAATTGCCTTCCATCTTGTAATAACAAATTACCAGGATAAATCCACAAGAAAACCTTCTTCTACCTTAAAAAGAAACAAGGAAAGGGACGAGGTGGGAACTTTTCACTGTTATTCCTTATTTGAAAACATTTGGGAATAATAAAGTATCAACAGTGAACTTTATTCAGATCCACCAAAGTAGAAATTAAGTTAACTGTCTGGAAAGCAGTTTTACCTGGCTGGACAGAAACATTTAGAAATCCTTCTCCAAATGCATTTTCAGCAGAAACAGTCACTCTGAAGACATAGGCACCTTCTGGCAGCTGGTAGAGAAACAGTGTGTTGGTATGGGTGCATTAATTTTAAATAAATGTAGGGCATCTGAAGGGCATAGTTCAAATCACTCCAAGATGGGTGAGTCTACTCATATCAAATCCAGAATAAGCATATGCCTAGCACAGCCTTGCCTGCCCAATTGTTTTTCAGAAGTGTGGAGGCTGGCACATCTGAATTCCCAATCAGTATTGATGGAGAAGACTGCTTTAGACCTGGACTATTACCCAGAATGACCAGCAAATTATTTAGGAAGAAAACAATTTAAGAAAGTCTGTCAACAAAACTGTAATTTATTTACAAACCTACCGGTACCAATACCATGTCAAGATCTGGAAGCATGACAGACTTTCACCTTCTCAATGTAAGTTCTGCTAAGACAATTGGCTTGTCATAGTCATAAATAGAAAGCTAATTGAAATTGGCTTCCCAGTGAATATGGCCAATTGACCAGTCTGGGAAGCTCTTTCTGGCTTGAAGCTTTTTCAATTTATAAACAAGGAACTGAATTCTGTCAGTTTGTATGACTTTCCTGGGTTAGGGTGAGTTCCAGAATCACCCGATAAGATCCTCCATACAGCAGTGATCTGCAAGAAGATTCTGGAGTGGCACTCTAAAGTAGCCAGGTGAGTCGTCCATAACCTGGGAGGTGTCATTGTTGAAAAAGCAGTCGTTCTGGAATTTATTTTTCAAATGGGCAGTAGGTTGTGCCTTTCACTTTTTAAACACTTTGATTATTACCATGTTTCCCTGAAAATAAGACCCACCCGAAAATAAGACCTAGCCTGATTTTTTGGGGGTGGGATTAATATAAGGCCTACTCCAAAAATAAGCCCAGGAGTGGGCGTGGTCAGCACAAGCAGCGGTGAGTGCGTGGGGGCTGACAGTGTCCAACAACAGCCACAGCCTGCCAGCCCCTTGGCACAGACCAGGTAAGTCCGTGCGCAGAGGCAGAGGCAGGGGGAAATGTTTGGGCGCCTATGGAGTGCTTGGGAACGAAGCGATTCACTCGGTTCCCAAGCACCCCATAGGCGTCCAAGCACTTTTCCCCCGAATGGAGGTCTGACAGACACTGAAAGCTCCATCTACTTGCAAATGGGGCGCTTGGAGATGGAGCTAATTGCTTCGTTTCAAAGCACCCCAATCGCAAGCAGACGGAGCTTCCAGTCTCCGTCAGATCTCCATTCGAGGGAAAAGTGTTTGGGCGCTTATGGGCACTTGGGGCAGTTCCACCCTCATCCCACTTTCCCCGCCTCGTGGCGGCATCATGTTACAGCCGGCCATGTAGCCTGCTGTGAGTGGCTGCAGAAGTGGGCCAGCAGCCACGCAGCCTCCTGTGGGGCTATTGGTGCCACCGCTGCGAGGCGAGGCAGGTGTCAGGAAAAAAGACCTACTGCCTCTTTTGGAGGCAAAAAAACCTGGGTCTTATTTTCGGGGAAACACAGTATCTTTGCTAGGTTAAAAAAAGGTTCTTCTCAGTCACAGCCTGTTATTCCTTTTTGAAGATCTGCACCATTTAACCACAGTTAAAAAATTATGGTTTTATTTTGTCATTTTCATGAATTAATAAGTTTAAATAGAACTACATATGATTTCCCACAATAGGGAAAAAATGGATTTGGTTAAGATAGCGATGTAAACTGTTTTTAACAAAGAGATTTTATTTGGTCTTTGTTTTATTGCTTCTGGTTTTTAGGTTTGAAGTTGAAAAAAAATGAAATTTAGAATTTAATTTGAAGATTTAATAACTGTGTAGTTATAGAACTGACTTGTAATAATTATAAGTAATGTAAAAAGTTGAGGTCATAAATGTGTTAGTATTTTATTGTGTTGAAAAGAGTCAAAATCAACCCCTTTTTTTTCTTCTTGTTTTTAATCTTGCACTTCCCCCTTTTTTAATCTTTACTTTCATGGCATTTTATGTTATAATAAACCTTAATATAACTTCCATTAAAAAAGCAGAAAGCTAATTAAGAAAACTCTTGGTTTTTCCCAATTTAGCAATTACTATATTCTAATAGATCTGTGGCAATGAATGTTGAACTTAATGGCCTGATTCAGCAGGACTCTTCTTGTGTTATTGGCTAATGTTCTGTACATTTAGAATCTGAAAAATAACAGGGCGGATGCTCATCACCACATATTAACTTCTCTTCTAAAGTGAGACAAATGGTTTTCAAATAGTTGAACATTCATACGTCATGATTCCATACGATTGGAAGCCATGGTTATACTGATACCCACATCCATAGATCAGGAATCTTATATGAGCAGCTGCTTTATCAATAAAGATTCAAGTGGCAAACAGGGAGGATTACACATATCAGAAAATGTGAACACTTCCAGATATCCAGGACTTCATACAAGTTTGATTGGGCAAGAGCCTACTCACTTGAGAAAGTTTTAGAGTTGACGTGTGCTTCTCTTTCATTTCACCGTCATAGCTATCAGGGTAAGTGATCAAGCTCCATTCATAAATATAGTCTGTTTCTAAACAAAGAAGAAAATATAGCACAAATAATTATGTCTGCTATTATGCAACAGAGAAATAGCACTACCAGGGGTAGGGAACCTTGGCTCTTTTATGACTTGTGGACTTCAACTCCCAGAATTCCTGAGTCAGCAGGAGCCAAGGTTCCCTACCCTGCGGCCTAGTCACTTTCATAGGATAGAGGAATTGTAACTCTCCCCTTGTCCTACAACTTTTACTATGCAAGACATTCTTGCCAGACCTGGTCTCTCAGCACTGATGATGCTACCTAGTTTAGAAATGAAGCGTTTATTATTTTTTAAAGGACGCTAATCTTATATGCACATATCAGGTGGCCATATACAGTATATTTTCACTAAGTTAAACAAATGCATAATTTTTTAAATTAGATATGCTGTTTTATTGTCCCATTATTATTTTTTTCCCATTCCCTAATAACTATTTCTCTTTCTACTCTTTTATTGTAAAGGCTGGTCAAAGACCATAATAAAGATATTTGATTTGATTTGATATTCAGTGTAAGTGATAGGATTTAATTTTGAGTCATGTAGCTGTCTAGGTTATTCCAACATGCAGGTCTTTTGTCCCAAAGATGCTTTTTCACGAGGCAACTGAACTTTCTTGAAAAAAAAGAAAGTTTCCTGGACGATTGAGAATCTTCATAGACATGCAGGGATTTTCTTTCGAGACAGGAACAATGGCTGATTACTGTAGTTCTCACTTTGAATTTAACTGTTCATGTTTCTCTTCTGTTTAAATCAGGCTTGCAAAATGCTCACCAAAAGTTATTAGCCAAGAAACAATTCTAACAGCTCTGTGTTAGGGTTTTGGTAAAGTCCAGGATCTTTCTAGTTAATGGCCAAGTATACTTCCCAACAACCTATACACATAATGAAATTTTAAAAAATTTAAAGGAAGTAATTTAAGGGAGGGGCTGAGTATACTGTTTTGGAGGGCAATCTTCTGTTCCTGGTGTCTGGTGTACGCTAATCATTTGTGGATGATAATAATTCCACTTTTTCTCAATTTCTGTGGACTTATTTCCATATGAGACAGAATTAAGTTGGAACTCTGTGGAGAATTTGGACGTATCACTTCAGAATACAAGCAGCTGATAAATGTTTTTAAAATATCCCCATCCACCACCACCACCACCCCAAAAAAAAAAAAAAAAACAGCAAGAAAATACACATCTCCCAGAAACAAAATAAAACAGACTAATAAAACAGGATAGATTACAACCCTTCTTCTTTATGTGCTAATTTTAATAAAAAACAAAAATATGGAGAAACACTAAATAAATAAACTAAAAATACAGAATCAAGCCAAAAGAAGAACATACATTAGACTATCTCATTTGGCTGAACGTTTAAATCAACATTTCTGTCTGTTTGCTTGAAGCCAATCCTTTTCTTTTTAATTATTCGGAAATAATTAAATAATTTGGACTGCCTTTTCATTAAAATATATCAAGAGCCAACAAGAACAACGGAATGGCTGTCCATAGAAAAACTAAAGGTTAACAATGATTACAGCATAAATAAAAATATATCAGACATTAAAGTTTGGGGGGAATCTAGGGGGAAGATAGGTTTTAGCCTATTAAAAACATCTCAAGTGTCTCAATAGCAAGAGCTTCTCAGAGAAAGGAGTTACGCAATGATGGCTTCTCCATGGTAACCAACTGCTGTATCTGGATAAGAACCTCCGGGAAAATCTTAGGTTTTTGGCAATTTAACCAAGAGATATTCTTCCAACATCGCAGTCTTAAACCAGGAAGTCCTTCAACCATAATTTGAAGACTATCTCAACAAAGAAAGAGATTGGTATTATGAATATGCTCTCAAAATCTCAGTCATAATGAAGTCATGTTACCTGCTTTGGTGGCCGATGTGGAAAACGTAACTTCACCTGCAGCACAAGGTGCAGTGCTATGAGCCCTGGTGGGAAATGTTGTGGGTTTAGTTTGTATGAAATTATCTGGGTTTGATACTTCAGTTTGTGCCGGGATGGTGGAGAGAAATTCCAGAATTCCCGATGAAGGAGGATTATGAGGATGTGTTACCACCTACAAGACAAAGGGCAGGAATATATCATTATTGTAATTTTTTTTCACATTCTGGTACACAATGTTGAAAAATAAGCATGTATCGGAAGCTCTAGATTCAAAATTCTAATTTAGCTAGAATCGACAATATTATCAGCAAAGTCTGGAAAAATACTATATTTTCCAAAATACCAAGAGTTGCACAAACACCCTTATATACACAGGTTTATCCCTTCTCTTTTCATTCTTCTTTTAATAATTAGCCAAAACGTAAGATACAAGCAGCAGTTCTATGATTAGGAATAGCAATAGCACTTAGACTTATATACTGTTTCACAGTGCTTTACAGCCCTCTCAAAGCAGTTTACAGAGTCAGCATATTGCCCCCAACAATCTGGGTCCTTATTTTAGTGACCTCGGAAAGATGGAAGGTTGCGTCAACCTTGAGCCAGTCAAGATCGAACTGCTGACAGTCGGCAGAGTTAGCCTGCAATACTGCATTCTAACCACTGCACCACCATGGCTCTCTAACAAAATTTATTTTTGTTTTAATGCAGCCTCTTAGTGGAACAAACAAAACTGAATAATTACATTACCTTCATTTAGGTAATGTACTTGAATGGCAGGTAGCTTCAGTCTACATGATAGGAAGCAACTAGATCTTTTTCCTATCACATGTGCACACGTATTTCTTTGCTCATAAAAGGATGTTTAAAGAAATCTGCTTTGCCTTGTTTTTTATGCCAGCTCAGAATTTCATCAAGAATGAAGAAATTTGCCAATCCAAAGTTATTTGGGTGCGGAATTGATGGTCCTCTGGATGCTGACTAGCATCAAATAATATTGCATGGAATTTGCAATACTTGCTCAGCCCTAGTCATTAGGATACATGCGACATCCAAAAAGATAAAATGTGAAGACAGACACAAAGAAATACTTCTTCTCATGCATCCAGCCGCCCTGAGTCCGTAAGGAGAAGGGCGGGATAAAAATTGAATAAATAATAATAAATAAATAATAATAATAATGCTTTATGAAAGTATTAGTTTATGGAATTTGCTGCCACAAGATACAGTTCTGATCACTGGTTAACGTGACAATTGAATTAATAAAGGTTACATCTGCCAAGCGCTATTTGTCACATCATATGGCAGCCTTCCAAACTGGCTAGGGAATTCAGCATTAATTATTTGGTAGTATATTTTATATTCCAACTGCTATCAAGTTATCTTGGCCCAAGATATCTAGAGACTGTCAGAGTAAGGAAGGCTGTTACAGTTCCAAGTTTAGCCTTTGCCTGTTTGTTCACCTTCCAACGGCATCTTGTTGGTCAATGTCAAAATTATTGATTTAGACACCCTTGTGATCTAACCCAATGGGAATATGTACACATTCACACTAATTGTGTATACCTTCCATCAAAGTATATAGACATAAGGCTTAGGATGCACCAATGGTAACAGCAAATAATTAGGGATGTGTGATGTGTGTGTGTGTGTGTGTGTGTGTGTGTGTGAAAACACATACCTCCTCCTCCCAGCTGCTGTTCACTTCATTGGTAGGTGGATGAAAATCAAAATCATTTGCAGATGTATCCAGCAAGCCCAAAGCATCTGTCAACTTTTCAGGATGTTCAGTGATAGGAATACTTTCAGATGTATTGACATTCATAGGGCTTCCCAAATGAACTTCCTCATTTTGAGGTACCTCTTCCTGTTTGTCTCCATTTCCGAGTCCTGAAGAATTGAAGCCATTTTCAGTGGTCACCACTGATCCCCAATCCGCATAGTTAACAGTCTCCTTCTCCTCAGGCTTGAGGCTAGTGTGAAAAGGATTCTGATCCATCTCAGCATATTCGTTGGGATAGTCCTCAAGACTGTGGTCTTTGCTGAGGAATGAGAGCTCCTTGAGGCTACCAATTTCTTCAGAGGGGTCACTTGCCAACGCCATGGAGCGGATCACATTGGATGGCACTTGCCCGTATCCTAGCAAGGTAGCTGGTCTCTGGGGAGCTCTGACCACAAAGGTCAGATAGGACTTCACCTTCTCCATTTTCTTGGGCTCACAATTTCCTTTATGTTGGCAACTGACCACATAGCAATGCCGCTCAAACATCCAGGCCAAGTCGCAATCTGAAAGATCACAACAGGCTGCCAGGCAATCTGACATGGACGCAGCACGTGGGACCCGCATAATTTTAGTTGTTTCTAAATTGGGAAGTATTGCGTCAGTGTACTTGGTTCCTTCCCTGCACTGCTGACAGGAACACCCTGAAAAATAGACTTTGGTATAAGAGAGAAGATAAGCATTTACCTCTAAGAAAACGCTAAGGTTTTTGGTGGGAGGGGAGAATTTACTATTATTAATTTACATTTTATATAGTATAATGTAACTCAATGTATGTCCATTTAAATTTTTCATGGATTTTTTTTTACAATTATTACTAGGCTATCACGGCATCAGATAGCTATTATTCATATAGTTCTATTTTTCAATGGTTCTGTCATTATTTCCTTCCTTTCTCTTTCATCTTTGGAAATATAAGAGTTCAGAGATATGGAGAGAGAGAGAAAAGCAATTCAAGAAAGCTATAAAATAAAACCAGAAAAACACTCAACTCTTGCCTAGCAGAGCACATTTATTGAAGTGTGTATTAATTAAAACCCCAAAACTCAAATTTCATGTATTTTTAAATTGCTACAGAAGCCAAGAGTAGGACACTTCAGCTAAACTGAATAACAAAGCAGCTTGCTGAGTCATCAAAAAAAAAAAAAGGATAGTCTTGTTTGTTGAGCAGCTGGAGTTTTCTCCATGCCAAACCTGCATGTTACCTCTAAGCGGTGAGTGTTCAATTCAGGGGTGCTTCTGTGACAAATATATAATTAAGGATCTGCAGTATCTCTGTTCTTATTATTGTTAATATCCACTGTAGTTTACAAATGTCAAGGCTACATGGATGAAGAAAGTGGGGAATCAGAATGGGAAGATGCACAGGGATGATTAAGCACTTCCTGTCCTAACAGCTTTGCCAGTTTCTATGCTCAGTGGATAATTTTGACTAAATACATCCTTACTTTTCTCCTATGATTTTGGAAGGAATTGACCTTAACAACAGGAATAGTGGGAGGGAGGGCTTACCTATTAGAGCCACCAAGAGTAAACAGAAGATTCTCAGACCTGGCAGAAGAGACATCCTTTCATAAGGAGGAAGTACCAAATCCTGTTCAGATGGTAGCATGGAAATTATACAATCTTATCGTAAACTTTATCTTACACAGCCTGATTTCAAGAAGGGGAATCTGCAGGGCTGGCAAAATAAGGAGTAAAAGAAAGCCATGGGTATTAGTTGAAAAGTTAAAAAAAAAAACAAGACAGAAGTATATTTATTACCATCTGACTATAGAAGTAGGGACAATTGTAGTTGCAGAAAGTAAAAAGAAAATGAGAAATGAGATTATAATGTGGGCCTGTCTTCCTATAAAACTATAGAAAAGTTATACAATTCGGAAATAAACCTCCATTTGAGCATGTGCGAGAAATAGGTGGGGATAGTGACGCCCGTCCAATGGCGTCGTGCGCAGTAGTTCAGTAGGCAGTGAGGAATGGAAGGAGACGGTTGTGTTGCAGTTGACTCGTCCACTAGATGAATTGAAAATGAATCCTGCCATAGAAAATCCTGCCAAATGTGAAGATGCCAAAGGACTACTGCTTGTGAAGTTTATAGAGTGTGGTTCGACCATCAATTCAGAAGTCTACTGTGAAACGTTACGAAAACTCAGACGAGCCATCCATAACAAGCGTCAGGGCATGCTGACCCTAACCCACACGCCACTAGACGCACCCAAGAACTTTTGAAGCAGTTCCGTTGGGATGTTTTTGATCACACATACCCCCTATTTCTCACCAGCACTTACAGGGACCTCACCTGTGAGAAATTTCTGAGACCACTGCAACACAAGTTTACCATTATTTAAAAGGGCTTTTTAAAAAAAAAAATATATGACTATTTTCTCTTGGGGATCTCTTGAAGCAGCCTAGAGCAGGAGTAGGGAACCTTGGCTCTTTTATGACTTGTGGACTTCAACTCCCAGAATTCCTGGGAGTTGAAGTCCACAAGTCATAAAAGAGCCAAAGTTCCCCACCCCTGGCCTAGAGGGTACCTTGGCACCGGCGATGGAGAGTTGCTATTCTTAGACCTAGAGAGTTGGACACCATCCCATTCAAAATGTGTAGTGTACAAAACTCATTACTAGGAAACTATAGTACCAACATTGTTCATTGGCTTTCCACTGACAAAGACAACTAACAAGGATTTTGATGCTTAACACTGGGTTGTATGAATCAGCTTAGTCACAGTATTTCCTCAAGCAAAGTATACAACCCAAACTACAAAAAGATTGACCATGCAATCGGTTAAGCAATTCATCATGCATTGGCTGAAGTAATACTATCTCTGCAGCTCAGTCACTTCCTTATTCAGGCTAAGCTCCATTGAGCTCAAGTAGATGTGTACAAGATTGTGACATCAGTGTCATGATTAGACATAAATGCATAGTATATACCAAAGGTAACTTAACAGATTTTAAAATAGTAGAAACGAAACATCTGATCCATAGCCCTAAAACAATACAAATGGAACTCTTGCCAAGTGAACCCACCCTTTTTATTACCGTGGGAATGGAAAACCTCCATTGAGATAAATGGGGAAAATCTTCCGAGTAGAGAAACTCCAGGTTCCCCTGCAATAACTCTATCACAGAGTTACAGTCCTGATTAGTTTTTAACACATTCTTTGTCTACAAGTAGAGTAACAGTTTGAATGAAACATGATGTGAGGTTAAGGAACTGAAATCAAAATATTCTGTCTAGAATATGCAGCAAAGGTTGCAACTGTCTCTCCTTAGGCAAGTTATACCAGTGTAATGTATTTTTCCTCCTCATTGCACAATAGTTATATGAAATGCAGCACAAAATACTTTTAAGAAATCATCATACAAAAATGGTCTGAGGTCTGTCGGCAGCCTTTGTCATCACACATCAGAATCACTTTGAAATTGAAAATACATGTTAGCTCATATGGATTTTACTACTCTATCTCAAAACCTGGATGCAAAAATGGGAGGGAACCTTATTAAATACTGTATGTGAAAATAAGTGAATGCTATTCTAGTCCAGTTCCCAAGGAGTAAACACCACTAAACTCACTCAACGCTATTTATTTTTTCCCCATCACGCATAGGATTGCTCTGTTAAATCTTGACAACCAGTTTAAGAGTTGCCAGTTTTTGACATTCTATGCAGCTGTCTAAAATATATGTGTATGCTATATTTGGGTGTTTTTTTTTTCAGTCTAATACTTTTGGTGTCAATTTTAAAGGGAGGACACCAGTCCTGAATTCTTATTGCAACCATGCATCCCGTAAACATTGTGAACTATTCAATATAGGAAATGATAAATCGTCTCCTCCAAGCAAGCAATCCTATCCTTTGCCCTCAGCCTACTGTTGGCCAGCCTGCTTTTACCAAGAGCCTGTCATTTCACAAAGCCAAATCAAGTCAATGTCCCCCATCCTTCGGATCAACCTAATACATTTGTTTTTCTTCAACTTCATTTTCATTTTCATTTTCATTTCATTTTCATTTTAATTGGTTTTAACAAAATTTTAGTAGAAGCGGCCTATTCAAATATTTATTTTTAATCATTTTTAAATGTGTATGGTATTGTATTATTGTTTTTTAAACTGGCTGTAAGCCGCCCTGAGTCCTCCGGGAGAAGGGCGGGGTATAAATTTAATAAAATGAAAAAATGAAATGAAATGAAAATGAAATTTGTTTTTCTTCAACTTCAGTCAGGTGGGAGGGAGCGGTGGGCTTCTCACAGCTGCCTTAGGCGGGTCTGTATGAATTTTTTTTTTCCGCCTAGTCGCCACTGCAAGATCTGCGATGCGATCTGCCATGTTTATAGGGAATATCGATCTGGGGGGGGGAAGGGGGGGTCTCAGAGCAGCATCACGAGCTCCTCAGATGAGATGAGGATGTTAGGGTTGCCAGGTGTCCACTATTTGAGTGGACAGTCCACTTTTTTCACATTATGTTCGCTATTATTTTTTTTCACAAAATAGTGGACATTTTTTTTTTATTCAAAAGCTTTAGGATGAAATGGTACCTAATCGAAAGCTGTACAGTCTACTTTTTTTTTTACTACTTAACCCCCTCCCTCTCCCGCTTGTCCGCTATTTTTTGGGAAGCAGACCTGGCAACCCTATCAGAGGATGAGATGAGATGAATCGAGGCTTTTTGGCCGACCGCCCGGGGGGGGGAAGGGAGGCGCTACCTGGAATCGGTGAGGCTTGTCGCATTTCCTCCCGGCAAGCCGTGGATCTATTTGGGGAAACTCCGGCTGAAGGGGTTCCGGATCTTACCCAGAAGCACCCCGTCAAGACTGCAGGCGCTTTCCCTGGGCTCACGGCTGCTGCACTCACCCCAGCCGCCCGTCCCCCGCCCCCCCCCCCCGACAGCAGGCCGGGGGTGGGGGGCAGCTCCGCTTCGTCTTACCTGGCGATGGTCGGCGGCAATCAGGCAGCGACGGCGACATCCGCGGGACGAAGCCGCCTCCATCCGCGTCTCTTCCCCAGGACTTGGGGAGCCGTTCAGTGCGCGGTCCAGAGGGGGGGGGGAAAGTGGGTGTGGACAGCCAGGGCCCAACTAGTGAAGGATGCTCAGTGCCGGGAGATGTTTGTCGGGAAGGTGGGAGGGAGGCTCTGGGCGTGCGCGCGTGTGAGGACGGCGCCTTTCTCTCGCTTGGCTTCTTTCAGACCCATCAAGCCGCGTCCGCCGGCCTCCCGTCCGGCGACCAATCCCAACCCCGGCTTTGCACTCCCCTCAGTTCTCTTATGGGAGCCCAGAAATCACCCGTGGAAGCCTCGGAGCGTCCCAGGCATAATCGGCGTCTATGCACCAGACCAGGGGTACGGCTCTTTTACGACTCATGGACTTCAACTCCCAGAATTCCTGAGTCAGCTACGCTGACTCAGGAATTCTGGGAGTTGAAGTCCATGAGTCATAAAAGAGCCGAGGTTGCCTACCCCTGCACCAGACACAGGAGACCGGAAAGGGAGAACATAGTATAGTAAACCCTCGGTGACTTTATACTGGATACTTTGGTGTGATTTCGTATTTATATGGAAAGCAATAGCAAAGCTCCATGTTTCCCTCACGGATGTTGTTGCTGCTGCTTTATTTAATACAGGGGGAAACAGGAAAAAAGCAATACCATAACAAAAAATATTTATATAACACATGCCGGTGAAATACGGGCACTAACCTCACAATCGATACAAAAGCTACGTGTGGTGCAAAGAACCATGGAAGGATACATGCTCAGCATTATATGACAGGATAAGTGTTTCTCAACCTTGACCATTTTAAGGCATGTGGACTTCAACTCCCAGAATTCCACAGCCAGCAATGCTGGCTGTGGAATTCTGGGAGTTGAAGTCCACATGCCTTAAAATGGTCAAGGTTGAGAAACACTGGGAAAGACCTGCACGTGGATCGTTAGAGAACAAACGAAAGTGTACAATATCATCAAGAGAGTAAAGAATTGAAATGGAAACGGGCTGGTCACACAGCGAGAAGAACTGAGGCAGGTGGACCAAGGCAGTCATAGAATGGATCCCACGATAAAAAGCGTCCACGAAAGAGATCTAAAACAAGATGGATCAACGACAGCAAGTATTGCAGGCCCAATTGCCAAAGACAGCTCACGATCGTATTGGTTGGAAACATGTGGAAGAGGCCTTCATTCTGCAGTGATAGACAATGGCTAAAATGATGATATTCTCTCTATATACTGAAATACACACACACAGAGAGAGAGAGAGAGAGAGAGAGAGAGAGAGAGAGAGAGAGAGAGACTATAGACAAATTTCTTGTGTGTCCAATCATATTTGGGTAATAAAACTATTCTATTCTGTTCTATTCTTTATACAATTCATTCAGAAAGTATTCAGACCCCCTTTGCTTTTGTCAGTTTTGTTATGCTGCAGCCTGATTCTACAGTTGTTGAAATTCATTTTTTTCCTCATTAATCTACGCTCAATACCCCATCATGACAAAGTGAAAACAGAATTTTAGAAATGCCTGTAAATGTGTTAAAAAGAAAAAACTGAAATATCACATTGGCATAAGTATTCAGACCCTTTGCAACAACACTTGAAATTTAGCTCAGATGCTTTGATCATTGCTGACATGTTTATACACCTTGATTGGAGTCCACTTGTTGTAAACTAAATGGATTGGACATGATTTTGAAAGGAACACACCTCTCTATAGAAGGCCTCACAGCTGAAAATGCATACTGCAGTAAAGCAAAAGTCATGAGGTCAAAGGAACTGTCTTCAGAGCTCAGAGACAGGATTATTGCAAGGGTCAGACCTGGGGAAGGCTACTCTCTAACAGACCATTGTTTCTCAACCCCAGCAACTTTAAGTGTNGGGGGGGGGAAGGGAGGCGCTACCTGGAATCGGTGAGGCTTGTCGCATTTCCTCCCGGCAAGCCATGGATCTATTTGGGGAAACTCCGGCTGAAGGGGTTCCGGGTCTTACCCAGAAGCACCCCGTCAAGACTGCAGGCGCTTTCCCTGGGCTCACGGCTGCTGCACTCACCCCAGCCGCCCGTCCCCCGCCCCCCCCCCACCCGACAGCAGGCCGGGGGTGGGGGGCAGCTCCGCTTCGTCTTACCTGGCGATGGTCGGCGGCAATCAGGCAGCGACGGCGACATCCGCGGGACGAAGCCGCCTCCATCCGCGTCTCTTCCCCAGGACTTGGGGAGCCGTTCAGTGCGCGGTCCAGAGGGGGCAGGGCCCAACTAGTGAAGGATGCTCAGCGCCGGGAGATGTTTGTCGGGAAGGTGGGAGGGAGGCTCTGGGCGTGCGCGCGTGTGAGGACGGCGCCTTTCTCGCTTGGCTTCTTTCAGACCCATCAAGCCGCGTCCGCCGGCCTCCCGTCCGGCGACCAATCCCAACCCCGTCTTTGCACTCCCCTCAGTTCTCTTATGGGAGCCCAGAAGTCACCCCTGGAAGCCTCGGAGCGTCCCAGGGATAATCGGCGCCTATGCACCAGAGCCAGGGGTAGGCAACCTCGGCTCTTTTATGACTCATGGACTTCAACTCCCAGAATTCCTGAGTCAGCTACGCTGACTCAGGAATTCTGGGAGTTGAAGTCCATGAGTCATAAAAGAGCCGAGGTTGCCTACCCCTGCACCAGACACAGGAGAGCGGAAAGGGAGAACGTAGTATAGTAAACCCTCGGTGACTTTATACTGGATACTTTGGTGTGATTTCGTATTTATATGGAAAGCAATAGCAAAGCTCCATGTTTCCCTCACGGATGTTGTTGCTGCTGCTTTATTTAATACAGGGGGAAACAGGAAAAAAGCAATACCATAACAAAAAATATTTATATAACACATGCCGGTGAAATACGGGCACTAACCTCACAATCGATACAAAAGCTACGTGTGGTTGTGCAAAGAACCGTGGAAGGATGCATGCTCAGCATTATAAGCCAGGGATAGAAAGACCTGCACGTGGATCATTAGAGAACAAACGAAAGTGTACAATATCATCAAGAGAGTAAAGAATTGAAATGGAAACGGGCTGGTCACACAGCGAGAAGAACTGAGGCAGGTGGACCAAGGCAGTCACAGAATGGATCCCACGATAAAAAGCGTCCACGAAAGAGATCTAAAACAAGATGGATCAATGACAGCAAGTATTGCAGGCCCAATTGCCAAAGACAGCTCACGATCGTATTGGTTGGAAACATGTGGAAGAGGCCTTCATTCTGCAGTGATAGACAATGGCTAAAATGATGATATTCTCTATATATGGAAATACACACACGCACACACACAGACTATAGACAAATTTCTTGTGTGTCCAATCATACTTAGGCAATAAAGCTATTCTGTTCTGTTCTATTCTATTGTTCTGTTCTTTATACAATTCATTCAGAAAGTATTCAGACCCCCTTTGCTTTTGTCAGTTTTGTTATGCTGCAGCCTGATTCTACAGTTGTTGAAATTCATTTTTTTCCTCATTAATCTACGCTCAATACCCCATCATGACGAAGTGAAAACAGAATTTTAGAACTGTCTGTCAATGTATTAAAAAGAAAAAACTGAAATATTACATTGGCACAAGTATTCAGACCTTTTGCAACAACACTTGAAATTTAGCTCAGATGCCTTGATCATTGCTGACATGTTTGTACACCTTGATTGGAGTCCACTTGTTGTAAACTAAATTCTAACCTGTACTAAAACTTTCCTTGTGTGGAGAGATATCTTCCGGAGTGTCGACTTTTACGTATGACGTCATTTCGTTTTCAGTACTCCAGTTTCCTTGACAGAAGTCTCGAGTCTCTGTCCTAATAACGTTCCCAGTCTGGACCCCTTCCGATGAGAGATTGTCTGGTAACAAAGAGTTGGGGTCGTTGAAATTCACAGTGGACTTCAACTCCCAGAATTCCTCAGCTAGCAGGAGAATAAAAAATAAAAGGACTGCAGCGTTCTTTATCATGTGTCTTGAGCATTTTTTCACAATGTAAAGGAAAGGCTGCTGAGAAATCGCTTTGCAGGAAAGACTCTCACAATAGAAACCATGCACCAACCAACTTTATATTTAAGCAACCTCATGATTTCCAATTGTTTACTTTATTATTTAACATATGGCATATCATACACGGACTAGCAATATATATTAACATTTCATCTAGATTAGTAGAACACAATAAAATATAAATGCTAAAACGATCTATATTCAAATACCGATGTCAAGGCCATATAACTATTGAAGCGCAGCATCGTTTATATTAAAAAAAAATCAGATATCGGACCGCTGTATGCCCTCACCTGTGATCTATAGTTTGATGTAGGACCCCATAGTCATACTGAGGGGAGGATACCATGCCCCATTTATACAGAGTCCCAGCAGATGCCATATGAAGTGCAAATCCTATTTAGGATTGCCCATTGCTGACATGGTAGTTCAAAGTTCAAATGACCACCTTTTTTGTGGTCATTTATATGTCTTCCTATGTCTGAGCGTTCAGCGACCTATTTGGCTTTCCACTGGCAATAGCAGTTAAAATTGTCGGGCAGATGTTGTGCAAGTGCCAGTGGGGACTTCCTGGATTTGAGTCTTCTGACTGATAAGTGCATGCACCTGTAGGAGTGAGCTGTTCGTAATTTTTCTGTATATCCTCACTAGTGCATCTTTCTGTTGTAAAACCGGTGGTGCTATATCGCTCAGAATAGGAAGCCAGCAAGTCGGAGTGGTTTTAATATGGAGTGGTTTACTATATTATTACTATATTATTATATTTGACAGCACGGTATCAGCAGTAGCGTCCTTCGAGTTTTGGGGTTCTATAAACTCCCAGGACTTGAAATGGACGCTTGACATTAGAACCATCATTAAAAAGGCACAACGAAGAATGTTCTTCCTGCATCAAGTCAGGAAATTCAGACTGCCCCAGGAGCTGCTAACACAGTTTTACAGAGGAATTATTGAGCCTGTTATTGGTACTTCTATAACTGTCTGGTTTCATACAGCAACCAAACAGGACAGGTACAGATTCCAATATATAGCTAAGACTGCAAAAAGAATTGCAACCAGTCTACCTTCCACAGAAGACCTGTATACTGTGTGGGTCAGGAGGAGGCCTGAAACAATATCTACAGACCCTTCCTGGACATAAACTGTTTCTTGGGATGGCACTTTAGGGCATTGCATGCCAAGACAACTAGACACAGGGAGTTTTTTTCCCTTGTGCTGTCACTCTGCTGAACACCTAATTCTCACAGTTCTGTCTAATGTGTATGTATATTAACTCATATGGTATGACTGTACTATTATTTATCCTTTTTATTATGTTTAGATCTCCCTTTTACTTGTTATTACTATTGTTGTTATTCTCTCTATTGCTTTGCAAGTATACTAAATGCTTCTGTACTTCCTTGTGTGTCTAATCATATTTGGCCAAATAAAGTACTCAATTCAATTGTAATATGCATTCCTTTCATATCCATCTAGTGGTTAGGCTAAGAAATAAAGTACTAAGCTTCTGTATAGCAGGACATCGTATATTAGCAGCAGCAGTTGGCTAATTAGAGAGCTGGAAATGTTAAAAACACAGTTAACACTGGAGCCATAAATTCTATTAATCAAAACCTTGGCTTGAAAACAGAAATACAAGTAGAAGAGGCCTGTTCTTTTGCAACACAGCCCTTGCTCAGATTAGCTCTCTCTCCTTCAGTGTCCCTACCACCTTTCTGCCATGAAAAAAATACTGTTGTCTCTTCTTTTGGCCCCAGTTCCTACCACCTCCTGGAAGAAGTATGTCATGCAGAAGGTGCTTCTTTGGCTTTTGATTTTCCTCCAGTTAGAAAGCTCGGGGAACAAATAAGGAGCAGTAGAACCATGAAAAGTTAGGGGCTGAGCACTCAAAGAAAAGGCCACTGAAGAACAGGTTTGGGTGGTGTTCACTAACAGCAACCCTTGATTCTTGGGAAGAACTAGGAATTAGAGGATATTCCAGCAATGGATTAATGGTCCTGAAATTATAGTCTTATCTTTTTCTTCCTGAATTTATAATCTCCCCATTTCAGCTACCAGAACAGAGCGTCATTAAAGTGGACTCACAAGAATGCTTTATTAAAAACAAATTACGATGTGTTTAGTAAACTATTCTATTCTTTTGAATAATATACACAACATAAAATAATTTCTTCCCACACATGCACAAATTAACTAAAATGTCTTCTGCATTGCATGGGATCTTAATAGTTTAAATGGAATGTTCTATCTTTGCTAAGCAAGGATTCCCCAAACAAGTAAAATGAACTGCTTAGTTTACACGATTGTGAATCAAAATTAACATTAAAACTGGTTTAAAATTTTGAAGAACATAAAAATCGGAGAAGTGAAATGTTTTTTTCTTACAGTATCACATCTAAATTGCAAAACAATCCCCAGTGATCACTAGGAAATCTGCCACAATCTAGTTTTTCCAGACCAATCAAATCCAAACTCTGAGGAATAATCTGTCCACCAGCTGTTGCACCTCGGAAAAACAGACGATCAAACCGACTTTTGCACTTGTACCTTGCATTCAAATTATTGTTTTGGCTTGTATCCCATGTGTAGTGGCAATGTTCAGGCTTGCCCAAGAACTCCCAAATATCCAAAATATTGTTAGGTAAGCCACCCATTTTAGCAACCTGATAAAGATAAGAGCAGAAAGCGATAATAGAGCAGTAAACATAGTAATCATCATGCTGCTTTCAAGTCTGAATTACGTTCTCATTTGATATGTCAGAGGAATACAATATTATCTAACACCATAGAAAATTACAGAAAAGCAGAAAACATCTATCTTCTAAAGCAGTGGTTCTCAACCTTTTTAATGCTGCGACCCCCAACCGGTCATAATTCGAGGACTAAACCGGCTGTAAATCGAGGACTAAACGGTCGTAAGTCGAGGACTACCCAACCGGTCGTAAGTTGAGGACTTTCCCTGCCCGGGAGCACCGCGCATGCGTGGTTCCGCCCCCTGCGCCAGCCGAGGGGTAGCTGGCAAGCGGCAGAGACGGAGCAGGCCGACCACCAGCTGGCCCAGCTCAAGGGAAGTAAGGTACCCGCCGGAAAAGGGGGAAAAAATGGCGGACAGCCTTGCTTGGCGACCCCCGTGAAATGGTCGATCGACCCCAAATGGGGTTGCGACCCATAGGTTGAGAACCGCTGTTCTAAAGTAATTCACATTCTTTCTTCTCTAAAATCAGTGGCCCTATCCAAGTGATTTTTATAGAGTTGGAGATCAGTATTTCTTCCTGGTCATTGTGCATCAATTTGAAGACAAAAATCCTGCCTTTGATTAAGTATGGGCTGGTTCTTATAGAAAAATAATCCAGATATTACATTAAGGAAAAGTATGCCAATGCTTTTAGCTATCAAAGAATGAGTGATCCGGCCACCTTACTAGAGAACTAACAGTGATCAAGCAGACTGAGAGCGTGAGAAAAGGAAGTCACATCCCCTTAGTAACAGTAATTTTGGGATACACAACTGGGAACATAGAGATATGTAACAATCAACATTTAGATCTGTAACCACCACCAATATCCTGCTCAGTAAAGAATATCATGAATAATTCATTGAGGGGGAAAACACATGTAATATATGGGGAAAATACCTTGTCTATACAGGTAGTCCTTGACTTATGGCCATTCATTCAATAACTGTTCAAAGTTTTAGCAGTGCTGAATGAAGGGATTTATGACTTATACTCAAAGCTACTGCCACTGAAGTACCCTTGCGGTCACATGATCAAAATTCAGGTGCTTGACAGTCCACCTACTCTTACAAATGCAGAGGTACTTCAACTCCCCCTACCCATCTCCCGCTTCTTTGTGCCTTTTTGGTGCCCTGCATTCCACAGCCACTGCCACCCTAGCTGATCTTTGCCATCTTCCTGCTCCTGCTGCTGATCAAGCATGCCCGGCCTGACCCTTCGTGAGGCAGCTAATGGCTGCGCAAGGCTTTCTTCCTAAAGTCGTGCACTGTGGTTTCTTCACAAAACCTGGGGAAGATGGCCTTACATGGCCAGAGCAGGTATGACGCGTCGGCAGTAGGAGCAAAAATATGGTGCAGGTCAGCTGGGGTGGCAGAGAAGGGGCTGGGTTGTTGGGTTGGGATGAGGGCAGCAGGCTGGGGCTGCAAGGGCTTTTTGCTGCACTGCTGTGGCTTCCTTAGGCAGATGCAGCTTCAGGCGGCATTACTAGGCTGCAGCTTCACACCATGCTGCTGGGGCTTCCTGGGATAGCCGAGGCTCTTGGGACAGCTGGGATTTGAGTCATGCTGCTGGGCTTTAGTTTTGCCCCACACTGCTGATGCTTCCCGGAGTGGCTGGTGTTTCCCAGGATGGCTGGAGCTTTGTGCTACACCGCACTACTGGGACTTTCCACTGTTTTGCCCCTTAGGAGTTTCTTGCAGCCCCAGAGTGATGTGGTTCTGGGACTGCTGTTGTACAGGGCAGCCAAAAGGGCAAAGATGGGGAGGGAGATGAACAGATGGGTAGTAGTGAAGAGGAGGCAGTCCCTTACTGCCCCTTGAACAGAGGCTCAAGACCGGGAGGGACATAGCCTGGAATGGTTGGATTGGAGAGGGCCCTCAACTAACAACTGGTGGAATTTGGTTAACAATGTCAACAGGGATTGCCATTGCTAAGCAATGAGATCATGTGACACTGCTTAGCCACATTGCTTAGTGATGGAAATTATGGTCCCAACTGGTATCTTAATTTAAGGACTACCCGTAGGTACTGGGAAAGAAAATGCAAAGAAGGATCTGAGAGAAAAGAAAAAAACATTTGTCCTAGCTTACCTCTTTGTCTCTTAAGTTTGTATCACCTCCAAAAATCACAGAACTTGACTTGGGTACCTCCGCCATTTTGGCAAGCACCAGTTTCAACTGTTTTAAACGTTCCTCACTGTGATCCTTAGTACTCTCCAAGTGGGAAGTCATAAGGCACAGGTCATTGCCAGAAATGTTTACCTGATTTTTTAAAAAAGATGCATAGAATGAAAAAAAATAATTTACATTACTCAGTTCTCCCATTCCACCTTTTATTTTTAATCATCATAAAAATGAAGCCTTTTAAAGCTTGTAAATCCACCTACCCTTAATTAAATAGAAAATCAATAAGAAGGCAAGCTGTATTTATTTCAGGTTATCAGTGATCTCCCACAATAATAAATTAATTTGTTGCCAACCACTCTCCCCCTAAATAACACACTCAGACCAAATTCTATCAGGACTCCCATTTTTCCCAGACAAGCCACCTGCAGAAGCTGCTCTGGATTGGGACTCTCCTTCAACAGCTTTTCCCCCAGAAACAGCTCAACCCATATTTGAATGCTATTCCTTCTGAGAATGCTTGCCAACAACTGAGGAAGTAGCTTTTCCTCTTTCCTTGCGTTGCCTACCATATTGCCCACTCAGACATCCTTGTAAGTCAGACATGTCAAACTCGCGACGTCACATGACGTCGCGCAACCTATCGGAGCTTTTTCGCCATTGCCGGCAATGGGGTGGGCGCGGCTCCGGTATGATGAAACCGGCCCGCAGGCCGGCAGTTTGACACCCCTGTTGTAAGTAAACAAGACGTCTGTCTGTCCCAAATGCAACCCCCAATGAGGCAGTACTGATCCAAAGGGCAGATACTTCCCAATTGCTTTTTTCCTTTAGGCAGGGAATATCATGCCCAGAGGTCCATCCGTCCAGTGGTCCCTCTAGGTCAGGGGTAGGCAATCTTGGCTCTTTTATGACTCGTGGACTTCAACTCCCAGAATTCCTGAGCCAGCTTGGCTGGCTCAGGAATTCTGGGAGTTGAAGTCCACGAGTCATAAAAGAGCCAAGGTTGCCTACCCCTGCTCTAGGTCCTTCCACTTCCCAGCCCCACTGGGACTCACTAGCATAGATATATTTGGTGTTCCCAACTGCTTCCCAATTCTGTTTAGCTTTTCAGAGGGGCTTCACTTTCTTACATAGAATTGGAATATGAAAGTAGGCAAGAGTGCCTTGATTTTAGGGGATCACCTTGGGAAACACTTGGAATTAGGCTGTGGCAGATGAGTGGCAAAGATAAATCCCTCTGCCTAGGTTCCTCTGACCTGTAACCATGCTCAGGTGTAACAGTAATGAGCACAACCCTCTCAAATTTTCTTGTGATCTCCTAGGAGGTCACAGCTCATGTTTTAGAGCCCCGGAATTGGTTGATTAATATACTAAAGGTGACCCAAGTTAGCACATCCATAGTGACATTTTAATCCACAGTCCATCGCTTTTTCAAAGTATGCAGAATAGTAATGACATACTTTTTTTTACACTATTTTCAAGTATAAGAGAAAATGAAAAAACACAAGTATAGTTGATCGCTTCACATATAGTGCTAAACCTAATATTGCAATAAGTGAAAATTTAGCTTTTCAATCCATTTGTAACATTACAGAAAAGTTCTCATATATTTTGATTTTGTCCAAATGTATTTATGTTCTATAATACAAAGAGCTAATATACAAAGCTAACTTGTAAAAATAAAATAACAGTTCAAAGTTTATAGTGAGAATACCCATTTCCTTCCATACTAATGTCCCATTAACTTGCTTTTAAAAAGTCTTGACTATAGGTTATAGGAAAAGCTGTTATTTCATGTTTTAAACAATTTTCTCCACAAAGCTGATGTAAAACTCACTTACATATACTGCTAATAAATTTCTCATCATAGAGGTTGTAGGAAAAGCTGTTATTTCATGTTTTAAAACTTTTACTCTTGATTTTTTTAGCATGATGGCGGTAAAATAACCATCCGTATTGCCTGGAGAGACAGATGGTCAAACATACACAAAAAAAGAAATGTCAACATCATGGTATTTCACTCAGAATTTCCACACAATAGAAGACATTAGCCTTGAGTCTGGGGGAATTTCAGACATGTATGCACTTATTTTTATTTCTCATTTTAAATTAACCCCATTGAACAAAGTTTCACCTTTTTTTTTGGACCAAGATTACACTTGGACTTTGCATGAGAAGCTGAAACCTGCAATCCCAAAGCTGTGCATGTAAAAGGAAGTAAATTGGGTTTAATTTATATTATTTAAGCACAGTTAATCCAATTATTTCCCATGCATTTAATAATTTCCAGTTTTAGTTATACACTGAACTGGTACACAACTTTTGGAGTATTCTGGAAAGTTCCCCAAAGGTTTAATTTAAGGGATTATATATGTCAAGGTTAACAACATGTTTTTCAGTCTTGGTTATAACGAAGTGTAATTAGGTAAAAACAAGAACTTCTGAAGTTCACACAGCCACACCAGATACATGAGGCTGAAATTCACTAACTCACATTTATGTATTCCAACCATAGTTTACCTCTTCCTAGGACTCTGGTATAATCAACTTTCTGCAGCTCTATATAGTGGCATTATACGGTATCATAAAAATACCATTGTATTTGCAGTTGTTGCATTAAGCTGGGACTACTATAACTTCATGCATTAAGTTGATAACTTCATTTACCTGGAATAATTGTGTAACTGACTGCTCTCTTCTGGAGGTAACTTAAATATACAGGAATAACCTCTTGTAAAAACACCACATCTGGGCTGTATCTAAATTAAAAAGAGAGATTTATAATGAGACATATTGTAACTGTAGGAAGAAAAGCAAACAAAGTTATGGTACTGGTACTAGCAACTGAATGGAGAATACTTCACAATTTTCCAAACTTAATTTCTTCTAGCCCTTTTTAAAATAACCAGTGCACCAATTCACACTTTCCAGGTTTTATTTAGGGTACTAAAAGTTCTGGGTTGCTTGAGATGTGATGTGAAAACCTTGTGATGATTCTCACACAACAGTTATTTCTGAATGTTACTTACGTATCAATAATGATATTCAAGCATATGATAAAACTATATAATGTAAGCAAACCTCTGTCTCACAGAATTCTGCACTCCTGCAATGCAGCTATGAGACTAGACATTTTTAATTCATTAATCATGGACTAGTTTTATATATACATCTTAAACCATTTTAATTTTTCTTACATGAATCCAGTTTAAAACTCATGCTTTGAAATTAGCTTATTTCAATACAATATTGCAATCTGATCTTACCCTCAGATTTCCACCAGCTATTCAGATGCTTACAGATACATGCAATTATACAGTTAATAAAGTTAAGATGGCAATTTTGATAAACTAATATTAAACTATGTGAGCATGTCTGTGGGCATTTGATAACACTTCTAACCATGTCTGTCTGTGTATACTGTGTGTGTGTATATAGGATTGCATAAGATGCATTCGATCAGTTTAAAGTAACTTGCTAACTACAACTGCATCTACTCAGAAGAAGCACTGCAATTCTTTAATAATCTTCTCTATGTATTACTGCAGTGTATTATAGATGACATGCTTTAAAGATTTCAGATTTTTTTTAACCTTAAATAGCATAAATGACTGAGTGCTAGCTATTAGAAATAATGGGAACCATCTGAGGGCTGCCTTTGGCAAAAAAATTGTAATAGTAATTTTGATTTAGGTCCTTTTAATTTGCTTGTCCAAAACATGCTTTAATAAGCATTTTAGAATTTCTAAGATTATAAATATGAGAATGTTAAATTGAGAATAATGACTGAATAAAACAGAGAAGAAACACAAATCTAAGACTGTTTCAGAAGCACAGTAACTTACTCTCCAATTCATGCAAATTAAAAATAATTATTTCTACCATATTCTAGATGAGTAGTTATATTTTACTGATACAAAAGAAATAAAGAACTTTGCCATCAGGCAAAGTAACACATTTTTGCCGCAAAGCCTTAGAGAACCTAAAACTTTTTGTTACTTAGAGACTTAAATGCATAAATATTTTAGCATTGTATTACAAAAATATTCAACTCTTATTAAAAAGTAGCTAGTACAAAACAAATACATAATGTAGTCCAGAGCATGCTTGTTCTATAATTAATCTCATTCAATCATTGGGGCTTATTTCTACTAGATGCCCATAGGATTACTATGATAGATACTTACAAAGCTAGATAGGAACAGACTCCCCGTGCCCTTTCTTGCAGATTATTTGAATCCAGGCCATCAATATTCCAAGTAATTAAAGAAAAAGTGCTGTCATCTTGTGGGTAGTTGCCTGCAGCTTTCACTGCAGCAGCTACAGTATTGGTAGTTGAATGATCAGTTAGCTCAACACTGGAATGCACACACACACAGATTAAAACATATTACGTAAAGCAATTTTCTCCAGAACATTTACTTATCCACAGACTTTAAAAACTAATTTTAGAAAATTGCCATCTGCAGTAGGTCCAGTTTACTACATAGCATGCTGTGGTTGTCACAGAAACATTTAGAATTTTTCACATCAGAGATCAGCCTTGAAGCTATGTGGGGATCAATTTCCCTATGGTGCCCTAAGGTTTTAGCTTGTCATGTAAAACTTATCCAGTGTGATTTGTTAGCCATGATTTATTGGTTTCACACTATCTGAACCAGATAAATTACAGGTAGTTCTCAAAAATACCAAAATTTCTATTGCTAAGCAAGACAGTTGTTAAGTGAGTTTTGCCCCATTTTATGACCTTTCTTGTCACAGTTGTTAAGTGCAGTTGTTAAGTTAGTAACATGGTTGTTAAGTAAATCTGGCTTCCCCATTGACTTTGCTTGTCAGAAGGTTGCAAAAGATGATCACATGATCCTGGGACAATGCAGCCATCATAAATATGAGTCAGTTGCCAAGCGGTTGAATTTTGATCATGTGACCACAGGGATGCTGCAACCATCATAAGTGTGAAATTACCTGTTTTCAGTGAAAAAGTCACGACGACGTAGAAGTTCCAGTGATTTCAGCTCCTGATGGACATAAACAAATTGATAAACACTTTTTATTCCGTATCGTGTAATGTACATAGATCGATATTGAAAATTCGTTCGACTCTTTACAATTGACATCGAAAGTTAGTCACGATGGTAAAAGTAAAAGATGTTACCGAACCACAATTATTCAAAGGATAGTACCAACTGCACCACAACTATTTCTACTTAAAACATGGACAAGACAGGGACAAACTAGAGTCCCCCCCCCAAATATTTTAGACCAAGCATGTCCACCCACCCTGGACAGCTGATAATGCGGCCCCACAAGGTTATTAAAAATATAAAAAGAAAGGAAGTTTGTTATTTATACAGGTAGTCCTCGACTTACAACCACAATTGAGCCCCAAATTTTTGTTGCTAAGTGAAACAGTTGTTAAGTGAATTTTGTCACCTAACAACCAGTTGTAAATCGAGGACTATCTGTATACATTAACTAGTTATATATTTTATATGCGGCCCAAGACAACTCAGTGCAGCTCAGGCAAGTCAAAAGTTGGATGCCTGTGATTTAGACTATTCCTACAATCCCTTGGCAATGACTATGACATCTGGTCAACTGGCGGGGAAATTCAAAACATCTCAAGTATATCAGTTTGACTATAGTACTCCTATTTAAGATCTATAGGGATTCACTACAAATAGAGGGAAGTCAGAGCCCCGTTAAGACTTGGAACCAATGCTGACCTAAAAAGTTTGGTTGCTGTGAATCATATTGAACTAACTCCATGCAGTAGCATGCAATAATTGTTTTAGAAATCCATTATATTAGAACTTATGCACAAATAATTTATGCATAAATACCAAAATGATCAGGTAGGGTCCAAGTCAGCAGGCAGGGTTGTAGGTATGTCATTTTGCATGGGGAACTATGTTCTGCTCCACACAACACCAAGTTTCATTTCTCTGTCAACTTTCAATCTCATAACTATGAACAGTGGCTGTAAAAAAAAAAAATCCCTTAACGAATTTGAAAATGAGGAAAGAGTGAAAAGTCACTCTCTCTCTCTCTCTCATCCCAAATCACCTCACAAAGTTGTGGTAAGGAAAATAGGAAGAGGAAGGTATGTTGGAGATGTTAGTCACCTTGAGTGATTCGTAATAATAATAAAGGTGGGATACAAATAAAAAGGGATTAGCATGGCCACATAACTGAGGGAATGAAAGGTTTTCCCTCCTTTTCTCCACAAAGAGCCTTCGCATAACTTACGCAGCCCCTGTGGCGGGAACTGGGTGAGGCATCCTGTTGACATCTTGCTCGGGAGACGGGTCAAAGAACGAATTCAGCGCCTTCTACGAAAGAAAAGTCAAAACCTAGTACAAGCAGTCCTCAACTTACGACCACAACTGAGCCCCAAATTTCTATTGTTCAGTGAGACATTTTGCCCCATTTTACGCCTTTGCTTGCCACAGCTGGTAACTGAATCACTGCAGTTAAGTCAGTAGCCTGTTTGTTAAGCGAATGTGGCTTCCCCATTGACTTTGCTTGTCAAAAGGTCACAAAAGATGGTCCCGGGGCCCCGGGACCCTGCAACCGCAGATTACCTCCCATCGACCTGTACGCTCCCATAGAGTGGGTCTCCTCAGGGTGCCGTCGGCCAGACAGTGCCGGCTGGCGACCCCAAGGGGGAGGGCCTTCTCTGTGGGAGCTCCCACCCTCTGGAATGAACTGCCCCCAGAGATCAGGGTTATCCCTGATCTCCCTTCCTTCCGCCGCGCCCTCAAGACTTGGT
>NW_015387007.1:189306-233526 GCF_001527695.2 Protobothrops mucrosquamatus | reverse complement strand
ACAAAAGAAATATATAAAGAAATGACTTTCCCCTTCACCGCAACAGGTATAAACAATGTTCAGGGAAGCTTTTATCAGTCAAGATCTGAAACGGGAGAACTACATTATCAACCTAGAGATTATTGAGTGGGTTAATTCATATATGTATCTATATACTACTAAAACTCCTTTTGTGATTATCTGTGTCCCTATTTGTACTTCAATGGTGTATTGTACTGCAACAAAATTTGAATCAAGGTACTTAAAATGTACTAATTCTAAAAATGTATAAAAAAATCCAAGAATTGAAATTTCTACAATGTTCAGATCAGTTTTATTTGCAAAGTTATGGCCTCCCGGGGGCAATTGCAGCAAAAGAATCTACCATCATCCAGGTAAAAGAGAGTTACTTTGGAAAGAACTTCCAAGAAGTACAAACTTATCCTCTGCCCAATATTTAAGTAAATTTGCAAATAAAGTAACCCAAAGTTATTCAGGGTGTGTGAATGCTGACTGAAAGTGGAAGTAAAGTAGAATGGAATTTTTATTCCACTCAATAGAAAGCCAGCATGTGCTTATAGGGTGCAGATAAAATTCACTGGGACATTATGGAACTAGATTTCTATTTCTCTTCCAGATGAAGGTTGTCTCCGCAAACCCTGGAAAAGTTGTCTGTGAAATGAAAATTGAAGAACAGCACACAAACAGAGGAGGAACTCTGCATGGGGGCCTGACAGCAACTTTAGTAGATATTGTGTCAACAGCTGCATTAATATATACTGAAAGAGGAGCACCTGGCGTCAGTGTGGACATGAACATTACGTAGGTATCAAACTTGGCAAAAGTTATTTCCATGCTTATTTCCTTTTATCTGAGCCTTCATTCTGCACTGACTGTGACAAATCCAACTTGTATTAATTCCAAGACATCATCAGTCCAGTCCAATGCTGTGATACTACTGACTGTGTAAATTTAAATACTTTTTGGAAAACTAGATTTCTATATCCAGATTCTTCAGGGGTTCTAAAAAGTAGTGAAACATTCATTAGTCATGCTTTTGTTTTGAAGTACCCAAATCATTATTTTAGCTTTATTTTTGTAGTAAGCCATTACTATTCATTACTATTACTATGCAAGGAAGTGAAACAAGAACTAACAGACCCATCTGCCCAATCCCCAATCTCGAGGGAGAGGTGTCTGTGGCTTCAGAGGAATGTGGAGAAGAGCAGGCCGAGGCAGGCCAGGGCTCTTCTGGAGTGGAACAGGTTGAACAGGAGAGACAGAGTTCAGGCGATGAGCAAGGGCCACCCCCACCTGATCCTAGAGCAGGGAGAATAGAGAGAAGGAGGGAACAACGCAGGCAGGCTCAACTACTGGGGAGGAGAGCATTCTGCCTCTCTCCACAAGGCACACCTGGAGACTGAGATTTAAGGAGATGCTGTGGGGACAGGCATTTGTCGAGAACAAATGCTGATTCCTTGGAGTTTTGTGTGTGTTGTTGCTGATCTCTTGTTCTGTGACTTCTGCTTGGAAACCCGGAAACTCTGACCATTGGACTGGCTGACAACGTTGCTTGGATGTTTAAAGATCTCGGATTGTATTTTGGCTTCCCTTCTGAAACTGCTCAGGCAAGTGTGTATTCACACAGGCTCCTTAGGTTTATGATGTATGTGTCATTCCTTCTTATCTCTGTGGCCTTGAGTAAATTCCTCTCCTAATCAGACTATATGTGAAACCACTTGCAGCCAGAGGTGTGTGTGTCTTCCTTTGTTTGGAGGTTTGCCAGAAATGTGGGAGCATTTGGGGAAAATTTGAAGCAATTAAAGGGTAGTTTGAATTGCCAGCTGACTGCATTGCCTCTGTGCTGTGCCCTGGGTCATCACACTAGCTCAGTATTCCATATTTACATATAGTAGCAGTCCAACTTCAGGTAGAATCTTTTCCTGATCATATTGGAGATTGGATGAGGTGAGCAGCGTGATGGCCTAGAGGTGGAGCTCTTGCCTGTCAGGAGGCTATGAGTTTGATCCTAGGTAGTGGGAGAGGCGTCACAAAGGGGATCCAGCCAGTGAACGCTCAGCTCCATTCAATTGTCCTGACTCCACCTTGATGCAAGGATTACAGGATTGTTAAAAGAAAAAAAAATGGAGATTGGACAAGGATTCTCTGGATGCAACATATACATTTTACTCTTATGTCTGAAAGCTTCTCCAAACCTATCACTCTGAACAACATCCTTTTCACTGCATTCTGTTTTAATGTACGTGTCATACAGAAAGATTTTTATATATGCAAAATAGAATTAAGAAATTTAGGGTGGCACATATCATTCTGCTCTCCCCAAAATAGTGTTGGATAAGCATGACTAAAAGTGATGGATTGGGTCCCTCTGCGAATATCTCAGCTAAGCAGATACAAAAATATCCAACAATTTATTCAGTACTCTTTTTTTTACTTTTATTAAACAATCAAAAAGTTGCTTAGGCAGGAAATTTAGTGGCTGATTTTAATTCAGTCTCTTTCTTCTGTCGCCCTGCCTCAGAACGCTTAGAGGACAGTTGTAAGGGTGACGTGAAGGATGACAACAACACATATTGCCTTTCATTGTAAATGTAAGAAATATTTTTCCCTTCTGTATTCTAGGTACATGTCATCAGGTAAGATTGGAGAGGAAATCCTGATCACTGCTGAGGTTCTGAAGCAAGGAAAAACTCTGGGTTTTGCCAATGTGAATTTAACAGATAAGGCAACAGGAAGATTGATAGCTCAAGGGAGGCACACCAAGCACCTGGGACACCAGTCATAAAAAAATAAAATAAAATCCCGAGAAATCCAAGAACATAGGATGGAGGAGTGTATCACAGCAAGTTTCAAAAATTGAGGTGCAGTCGTTGGGTAATGAAATAATATTGCAACATTGAATTCTGTTGTTTAAATTAAATTGTTGGCCCAAGGTCAGATGTGCTGGTGTATAAATGCATACACATGTCTGTACCTGTATTTATATTTATGTGTCTAGGGTGGATGAATAAGATCTGCATTTTGTTTGCTAATAGAACATACATGTTAAGTAAATGTTTCTCCTGCTAGGAAAAATAGTACAGTGGAGCTAATATAAGTGTGAACCTTGAAGCACTGAAGAAAAGATGCAGAGAAAACAGTTTTTCTCCTGAAACTTAAAAGTTTGCTTTTGAGTTTCAGTTGTGGGAGGGACAGATGATGACAGCTTCTAAGCCACTGTTTCTCAGCCTCAGCAATTTTTAAGCATGGTTGGCTGAGGAATTGTAAGAGTTCAAGTCCACATATCTGCAGGTTGCTGAGGTTGAGAAACACTGTTCTAAGCACTGGATTGAATCAAGAAGAGAAGCTGTTTCTCTCCCCCCAGATGTAATTCTTCCCCTGCAGCTCTGGGAAAGACAAAACACTCAGGGAAGTGGTTTTCCATCTTTGGGAAGAGCATAAAAGGTGATGCTAGTAGCTACAAGGAGGGTTTTCAAAAAGGTAACATGGGATTCAACTCACTGTATTTGCAGGGACTCCAGTTGCCTTTTGTATTGGTGCCTTTAAGCCACGGGATTCACCTGAATGTATTTCTTTTAATAGAGTGTTGAATGAGTGCCCACCTAATAAAACAAGGTGAAAGTCCGAAATCTTTTAAATGGCAGTATTCTTTCCAAAAGAATTTGTTTTGTTAAAAAGTACTGAGTGGGATGAGAAAGGCTGCTGCTGTTCAATAACATTTTGATGTAGACATTTTAATTTCAGTGTAAAATCATTTCTGCTATGCTTACCACAACACCAGCAAGAACATTTTATCCCTTACTTTGGCACACATGCTTACACCTTTTTATTCAAAGACTATCCCAGAATCAGCTACACTGAATGTAGATGAGTGCAGAAAAAGGCTAAGTGGTGGAAGGAGAAAGCAGAGGCTTGTGCATGAGTTACCTTGGGATAAGAGGGACGGTCAATAAATGTAATAATAATAATAATAATAGCTTGGCCCTTGTGATTTTGTGCCTGTGGGACTTCTGGATGCTGTTATTTTGTGATACTTGGCTAATTATATTTCAGACATTGAATTGCTCTTTCCGTTGCTCATGATCCCATAACTGTGATGATCTCTAGAAAGATTTCTAAAAGAAATTCCTTGCATTGCTCAGCTTCTGCCTAGTGATTTTACTTGGGTTCACTGCTTTATTGCAGCTGAGGGTGGCTATTCACTGCAGGTGGCAGAACTTAGCAAGCTTGGCTTAATTTGAAAAAAAGCTAAGAGGGTCAGTCCTCTTTAGTAATTGGACAGCAGAGCACTGGGAAATCTCAGGGCTGTGGGCTATATATTTATTTGTTAAATTTATTCACTGCCTATCTCGCCACAGGACTACCCTGGACAGCTTACAACAGTAAAATGGGAAAATAATTAAAAAATGTAAACATAACAATAGCAAAGCAATGAAACAATAAAAAGAAACAAGGAAAATACTATAAGAATTTAAAAAGATAGGTGGAGGGAAGCAAAAAGCATGGGGGGGTTGCGGGGGGGAAGTGCGATCAGCTAATTAGTCAGCACCTGTATCTTGTAGCCACCTCCAGTGTGGTCCTCTCTTATTGAGTCCTCTCTTTAGGTCAATGGTGGCAAACCTATGGCACGGGTGCCAGAGGCAGCACTCAGAGCCCTCTCTGTGGGCACGCGCGCCGTCGCCCCAGTCCTAGGCCTTCAGCTGGGTTTTATAAAACTTTTTTGCTATAGGCTTCCGCCGCCGTGTGCAAAAAAAAAAAGGTTCAATCAATGAGTCAATTTCAACTTCTCGCGGGAAAAAAAAAAGATCTTGCAAAGTTGGAATTGATTGATTGAACTTTTTAATCCCACCCAGTCTGCCGTTACCACAGCAGCCACACCCACCCAATGGGCCACACCCACCCGGCACCCAACAATGCATAAGTGGGTTTGGGGTTGCAGTTTGGGCACTCGGTCTCTAAAAGGTTCGCCATCACTGCTTTAGGTCATTTCAGCACCCAACTCTCTTACATTTTGACGTGTCCCAAGACTTTTTCATTGATTGTGAATTTGCTTGAAGATAAATATGCCTCTTGTGGTTTTCAGCAAATTGCAGTATTTGTCTTTTTAGACTGTTCCTCTCCAGCTTATTCAGAGATTAGATACCTGCATCAGTGAAATCTACCAGGATTGTATAGGTGGTGGACTAGACTGTGGAAATAGATTACCATAGTTTCCTGAATTAGGTCACTTATTCATATCTTGCTCATGTCCCAAATGGATTCTTCTAACGAGCTCTACATGGGGCTGCTCTCGTAGAACATCCAGAAGCTGTAGCTGGTCCAGAATGCAACAAAACAGGTGCACTTTGGAGAACCCATATTAATACCTCAGTTTCCCAAGTTCCTAGGGTGCTTTCAGAGGCAATTTGGGTTGCTGCTTATCACCTACAAAGGTACCCATGCTTTGGGACTGGATTGTTTGAAAGGTCACCCCTCCGATTCTGTCTATTTGTCCATGCAGGTTGTCTACTTGTCCATGCAGGTTGAAACAGGAGGCATTGATTGAAAAATGTCATCTTCTGGAACCAGAAAGTGGGCTTTTTTGGTTGCAGTGCCTGTCCTTTGGAACACCATACCTATTCCATCCGTTCCAAAATTAGATTGGTCCAAACCCTGCCAGCTTTTCGGAAGGATTTGAAGACATGGATGGAGATTGAATGTTCACTAGGAACCTACATGGTGGGGGTTGTGGTTTACTGTAGATTGATTTTTATGTCTTTCCAGGTTTAATAAGCTGTCACTTTGGTGTTCATTGCATTGCACTTTTAGATGTTGGCCCCCTAGTCACCATAATGAGATGGGTAGCTTATACAGATAGTCAAGTGATGATTGTAATGGAACCTACACATTATGGTTGTCAGTGGTAATGGTTGTAAATGGGTCAGTTGTGACCTATTTTAGCGGTGTTCATTAAGCAAATGCTGTGACTTTAAAACAAACGTTACGGTGATTAAGTGAATGCCATGGTCACTAAGCAAAGCCATTGTTCTCTATAGTGTGGTTTTGCAAAACCATCGTAAAACATGATCATTTGATTACGGAGAATCTCAAATGGCTGTAAATGCAATCATGTTGCCAATCACGTGGCCGCAGGAGAGGCAACTGCCATAACTTCAGAGCCAAGTTGCAAGTCCCCTTTTTGGGGGTTTGTTGTAACTTAGAATGGTTGGTAAGGACCAGTCATAAAGCAAGGATCACCTGTACAAATCAAGTAAATATTTACATTGAATTTTTCATGTATGTGTGTTAAGGTTTTAAAGATTAAAGATGTGTGTTATTTACGCAAGACATGTCATGTTTACAAAAATTGTAGATACCCTTATAAAGTTCCATGTATGTTTATAACAGAAAAAGCAATGTGAGAACTATTATAGAACACCGGCTATTTTATCTAATTTTTAATTTACATTTCTGCACCCTTAAAAAAAATCTTTAAATTTTAGGTATTCCACATAAATTTCTCTTCCTTCATAATGTAAAATAAAGCAAATGAATGAATGCAGTGTACCATAATACCAGCTAGAATTCTTAGATTCCAGAGATGGTTTTGAGACCGTTTTAGTTTCTAGACATGGTTACAACAAAGAATCCTTATTGCTACAAACCAAGGAAGTCACGAACTGTAATTTTATAGCAATTAGTCTTGGCTAAGGAGACTCTGATAGGACTGAATTTTAAGAATAAATTTAAGCAGTTGCTATGAGTAGGAACTGTAGAGAATTTCAATTTAATCAGTTATTGAGACAGGATCTTCATTTTTCTGTATACTCTAAACCTTACATATATTTTAATGCAGTGGTTCTCAACCTGTGGGTCGGGACCCCATTTGGGGTCGATCGACCATTTCACGGGGGTCGCCAAGCAAGGCTGTCCACCATTTTTTTTGTCCGCCATTTTTTTCCCCTTTTCCGGCGGGTGCCTTACCTCCCTTGGGCTGGGCCAGCTGGTGGTCGGCCTGCTCCGTCTCTGCCGCTTGCCAGCTACGCCTCGGCCGGCGCAGGGGGCGAAACCACGCGTGTGCGGCGCTCCCGGGCAGGGAAAGTCGTCGACTTACGACCGGTTGGGTAGTCCTCAACTTACGACCGGTTTAGTCCTCAACTTACGACCGGTTTAGTCCTCGACTTACGACCGGTTGGGGTCGCGGCATTAAAAAGGTTGAGAACCACTGTTTTAATGGGTTCAAAGATAATAGGTTTGTTTGTTTTTTAAGTGCATGTTACGGCTATTCCCATTCCTTTTAAACATTCAATGTTACTTCATGTCATGTATTAATTCTGTTACAGGTGTGGTCTCTGTAAATTAATAGTTAATTCTATTTCATCTGGCTGATTTTGAAGAAGATACAGATTTCTTTCCATCAACTTAGAAGCAGGGAGAATGTCATTTCTGTTAACCCCTTTTAGTAAAGTCCTGTAAAAAAATTATATGTACTTTATCATAATGAAGTAAATATAAAATGTTTTCCTTTTGCATAATCCTTTTAACAGATAAACTGTTATTTTAATTAGCAAGTAACCTTGAGTTGAATAGAAAAAAAGCTTATTAAAAATGTTTTATTCCTAAGAAATGCCGGTTTCCTGGTTTAGCATCCTCTTCACACACATTTATACATATGCATATATAGCATACTCTCCTCCAAATGTATAATAATTACCACTAGGTAATTAGGTTGAATTAATAACGAAGTGACTGTCCAAGTCAGCCAGTGAGATTCACTGAATCTGTATCCAATACCAATTCAACATTCTAGAATTACTTTACATTATC
The DNA here is from genome assembly GCF_001527695.2 of Protobothrops mucrosquamatus. Taxonomy (NCBI): domain Eukaryota; kingdom Metazoa; phylum Chordata; class Lepidosauria; order Squamata; family Viperidae; genus Protobothrops; species Protobothrops mucrosquamatus. Next base: position 225,720 of record NW_015387007.1, on the reverse strand, counting down.
AGTTGATATTGTCATGGATTGTGTTGCTTTATCAATTGAATGTCTGCATACTTTATAACTATCATGAATTTCATAACTTAACAGAGCAGATAAATGTTCAACTAATTTGTTTATTTTCATTTGTTCCAATTCCAAACAAAAGCTAAATACAAATTTTAAACAGATAAGCACTAGATTTACCCAAAGGGAGTTGGCTTATACAGATTTACTTCAGTAAAATTACTCAACCCATAAGCAAAGTGTTCTTTGCCAAAACTATACAGTAGTCTTTCTTATGTTCATTGCACAATCTTAAACAAAATATGTTCTGTCAAAACCAACTTTGACACTCCAAACAATATTTTACAATTAAATCCACAAATGCTTTAGATCTTATTCCTCCCCCCGCCCCCACCCCAAAGAACTTCAGAGGGTTTTCCATGTCAGAAATGTTTTGGAAACCAGTATTTCCTACTCAGTTCACCAGCCATTTTACAAGTCAACTCTCAGGAAAAAAAGCAATCCTCTGCCAACAAGGTTTCTGCAGCTGCTATTTTTAATTTAGCTGCTTTAAGCTACTTCAGACCCCAGGTCTGTAAAATGTATTCAACTTAACAGAACACTCTACATTTAGTTATACAGCAAACTGGGGAAAGAGATCCAAAAATGAGAATGCTAGTAAACTCAAACATGGCCAAGCAAAATAAGAGGCAATTCATGCCTACAATGAATGAGATGCTTTTCTTCCTTAAAAGATTTCTTTCCCATAGTAAGCCATCTACTGTAGCAAGCCAGAGAACTAGTCATCAGAATGAATCTGACACTGCTCTGATACAATCATGTTAAAAGCAACGCTTAGAAGGCTTTTACACCCTTACATTCACTTTTCACCCTATGAATACTGAAACAGGGGACATGACCAGCACAAATGGACACACCACCATAAATGATCGCTTTGTGCTCTCAGATAACATTTCTTTCAGTGTGTAACAGTCCCTTCATTTCACATTTTGGTAAGATGCTCGTACAATGCAGAAATATGCAGAGCATTCTCTTTCATAAAGTCCATGCGGAAAACATCTTTAAAAAAAAGTTCTGAGAGACAAATGAGAACAGAAAATAATCCAGGATGATCGAGTTTCACGATGGATAAGTGTTCTGAGCATGTGTCCATTTTCTTCTATTCCGAAAAGAATAAATGGCGAGAAAAGTGGGAACTACACTCCTGCAATCTGTGATTTTTCCCCCATTTTGCTGGCCAGAACCCTATTCTGGCATGTATGGGCGGAGGTGATCCTCTACAGTACCAACCGCCCAGTGGGTGAGTTGCTCCTGTGGCAGATACAGGCAGATGCTGCATAACTTGAAGATTGTAGCTTTGTTTTTTGGAGTCTGTAAAAAATAGATAATTTCAGAACCAAGGATAGGGGTTTCTTTGTGCATGGAAATTTAAATTTCTCCCAGTTTGTCTTTTCAGAAATAATTTAGGAACTTGAAAGGAAGCATAGGGGAAAAACAAACAAACCTCTAAAAATCTGTCACGTTATAATATTTTTGCTGGATGTGTAACTTTATCTGAGTTCTATACTTTACTTTTTCTCTCAGAGAAAGTGCTTTTCCCAAGGCTAGATTAAGTTACACTTTAAAAGTTCAGCAGAAACTCAGTGCTACCATAAACGACACTGTTCATGCACACGAGCAAATCTATATTTGCTCGTGTGCATCAAATCTATATTTTTCAATTCTACAATTTAAAAGGATGCTACCTATTGAATGTTCGTTACACTGCCAAAACACAAAAAAAATTGGCCAATCTGTTATATCTCACAATATTATGCTTAATGCCTGTTGTACACACGCTATCTATCTAGCTTCCATATTTTGCATGACAACTGGTTTTATATAAGCAAACAGAGATGCTAAATAATAAATGAAGCAACTATTATATACTGGAAGACGTTTACCTGCAAGTGCTGTCTGTCAATGAAAAGAAACACTGACTGGTTAGGGTTGTTGATAACAATTCCAGTCTTGTCCTTTCGGCTCAGTACATGCAGAAACTGTTTTTCATAGTCACCGTGATGAAATTCAAACCTGGCCTATTCAAAATATTCAACAACAAAAAATATTTTAATTCAAAATTAAGCAGTCTTGTAGATATTTTTTGAATGATTACATGATTCCTGGTAACTGTGGGTGGCCTACAAAAAAACTCACTTAAAAACAAACAGTGCAAGACGAAAGAATTACAAAGACACTAAATCCAGAGGGGAACAAAAAAGAAGGAATATGAGTTGCCTTCTAAGAGCTACCAACTTCATTGTGGACAAATTAAATTATTTTTGAATCAAACAATATTAAGTCCTGGAGTCTAAAGAAAAGTATTCCATTCTTTTACCTCCCCCATTCCAATTTACATATATTATTCTATATAAGTTTAACAAATTTAGCAATTGGGAAAACTTTTTCTATTGTTAAACCATTATATTAGAATTACATAATATGGTATTATTATATATTTCCAAAAGTGTAAAATCACAGCTACCAGGTCTTTAGCTGGTACTGGCCTTCATATGCATCAGGTTATTCCCAAGATGCTAGGATGTTATAATGTATTGGGCATACCATATGTGCAAGTCCAAGCACTGTAGCCTTTTGCAATCCAGATGGAAATTTTATCAATGTGCATATTTTCTAAGTGCGATTCAAATTTTTTTGATATGGCACCCAGTGTGTTAATAACTACTGGGATCCTCACAACCATTTTGTGCATTATTATTTGTTATACAGTGTTAAAGTAAAATAAGCTTATTGAACTAGCTTCAAACAGGAGATTGATTCAAAAAACAATTCAACAATTCAAAATTCAAAAATTTTAAAAATGGTAGAATGCCTTATGAATTAAACCTTCAATATATCACAACTACCAAGGTCATCCAGATCCATTTGTATGCATACTCACAATTATACATCTTGTGCTGCAATCAACATTAAGTCAGGTAGGCAACTGCTGTTTTCTACAAACTCCATAATAGCCAATTATTGTCCATGCTGATTTGAGCACATGGTATTCAAAGTAACACTAAAGCACCAGATTGCTAACTGCAGCTTCAGGAATCCAAAAGTCAAATTTGATCAGCATTAAAAGGCAGTGGTTTTCATTTGAAATACCATCTGCTCAAGTTTTATCTGCATATGCCATACCTGAATAGGCCTAAAGGGCTCATCATCTGATCCCTTCCATCTAGAAAACAGAAGACAGACTATCTTCTCAATATCATTCCGAGGCCAAAGTATGAAGTCCATCTCCTGTGTACAGCCAATCACATCCTGAAGAGATAAAAATCATTTAATAGTACCCAACATTGTAGCATACGAATATGTATTAATCAGTAACTTCACTAAAATTGTACGTTATCATTTATACTCATACAGTATTAAGATTTTTTAATTATGCTCCTAAATAGTGCACTTTTTCCAAATTTAAGAAATCTCAAATTCAAACCTCTTTCAAATTTAAAATATAGCCCAGATTATGTTGTAGTAGGTTAACAATTTAGGCTTGTACTTTTAAAATTTTTCTTCAAAACGTGTTTTAGTGGGGTTGTTTTCGTAGTTTGAATTAATAGTGCATATTAAGTCAAAATTTAGTATCATAAGAGAACAAGTTTTAAAAATCGTAAACGACGAATTTGTTTTGGGTCATATGTATTAAATATCTTAATTTCAGTACTTTTTTTTCGTGTTGGGACCAATCTATTTGGCTTAGATCTTGAATAAGTAGTAACCTGCTTCGGAGAGCATCCTGCAAGTAACATTATTTATCTATTTCCTGCTAATAAAGATGATTTCTATAGATTCTTGTCCTCTGTAAATTTGTTTCTTGAAGTTTTTGACTGAAAAATTCTCCGAAGGAGCACAAAAAAGCTGAAGAAAAAGGACACAATATAGGTAGCCCTCGATTTATGACTGACCATCCAATGACCATTTGAAATTCCAAAGGGTCTACCTGGAAGTACTTATGACCTGGATTCAAAGTTCCGACAGTCACTCACTCACACACACACAGAGAAAGAGTCATGTGATCACGCTTTAGGCACTTGGCAAGAGTTGCAAATGTATTTGTTTGCACTATCCTACAGTCATGTGACCACATTTTACAACAGTTTTGCTGAAAATCAGCATTTACTTCCAGTTTTCGGCAAAACTGGACCCACAGCAAACCATAGGCATTTGCTTTACGACCATGATGTTCACTTAACAACTGCTGCAAAAATTGTCATAAAATCAGGTTGGTCACATGACCAATCCATTTTATGACCATCACAAGTTACAATCATGATGGCGTGCAAGGTATTACCAATATTGAACTCCTGTGGGACACTCTTATTAGAGGGAATGAAGGGAATCCTCCTAGGTCCCCGTTGTGTTTTTTGACTACCACGGTTTTACCTTTATACAGGTGTCACTGTAATAGTAGGTTGACGTTAATGTATGACTACGACGTGTTTATCCATTTACTGTTATAAATGTATCATGATAACTCATATCATGGAAGGGTCCTTCATTTGATCATAATCTATTTACAGATAAGAACTCAGAATATTGTTCAAGATAATTTTGAAGACATTAAAGACAAAGCAGTTGATTAAGATATATTTTTGAATTATTAATAATTAATGTTTTAATAAGTTGGTTTTACCTTATTAAGACCAGATCTGATAAGGAAATAAAGAAGGTAAGACTTGGAAAATTAAAACTAGGGACGAACTATACATCTACTCTATTATAAAATATTCTTCATGAGCACAATCTCAAAGAGCTGCATGTCTTTTTACATACCCAAAGATTTTAAAAGAAATAAAATTAAATTAAAAAAAATAAATAAAAGAAATTCCACTAGGTAACATAATAAATTCCACATCAGTAAAGACATACTGAATATTATTAAAGGTGTATTAGAAAAGAAGTAAACTACTTGTAGAAATATTTCTCTTAGTAAATCCATCACCTTCTGCTTTTAAAATGTTACTTGACTTGTGAATCTTTGATTTAAAAACACAGCTGGATCAAGGACTGTAAGAAAAACATTTGATTATTGAAAATAGAAGAAAAATATTTTTTTACCCTGCGCATAGACTGATAGCGGGGTGCATGTAACTGTACAATATCCTTCTGAAGAAGCTCAATGGAACTTTCCAAGGAATAGCTGGAATCTCGCACACCTTTCAGAATATTTTCTTCATAATTATTGGTCATAACTGGTATCACTTCAGACACTTCAAAGAGTGCTGACTTTTTTCTCTAAAGAAAAGAAAATTAAGCAACATCTGTTATTAAGAAATAAATGTTGAAGTTCAAATTCAGAACTTAGGAAATTTAATTATCAGGAAGTTCAAACCTTAGTTTTAAAAGGATGTATGTGAAGCCAAAATTCATCCCTTTTAATTTAATAAAAGGTATTAATGTTAAAATCAGGGTCTTTAAATAGGTGGATTTTGGCTGAAAGACAATTTGCTGTTCTTTTTTTGAAATTCAGTTTTGGGTACCTATATTCCTCTCATGTATAACACATACAAACCCCATACAATATAAAATCTTAAGTATGATCCTTCCATACTTGAACATCTGTAATTTCTACCAAAAAAGCAAACACAATGGAACTTACAATAGTGCCACTAAGTTATGGTACTTAGTGGTTATGTGTATTAAGAAATGTATTCAATAAACAAATAAATCAGCCTATTTTTATACAAAGAAAATCTTATGCCTTTTTAATATATATTATCCATGTTTTGATTCTAAAAGACTTTCAATTAAATACGTATCTTATATGTCAAAATAACATAAATAAGATTACCTTGTCTTTGAATACAAAGGCAATATACATCTTGAAATCAAACTGGTCAGCTAGAGATTCTTTTTTCTTTTTAAGCTGAGCACGAAGTCTGTTCAGAGCTTGTTTCTTCCGGGAGTTTGGGTCCCCCATTTTATAATACAGATGGTACAAAAGCCTTTTGAAACTGTCACTAAACTGTGGGCCCTTTTTTCATGAGACTCAAGTGCAACAGAAACAAGTCATTTTATTCCTGCTTATACCACTGAATCAATAAAACAGAGGCAAACCCCAAAAGTGCACCTCAGACAATTGTTTTACAAGACTGTCTTACTAGAAGGGTCATAAAACAAAGTAAGTAGTTGTCCAACCATTACTGGACAAAGGGTCTGCACGTATTACCAAAAGCCAAAAAGATTTTTTTTTTTGAAGAAAATACACTGATATACACAGTTTAAACCACAGGAATAAAGGGGCAAGAATAGGAGAAAAACCTTATCACAATTTATATGCATAAAAAAAAGGAATAAAGGAGATGGACCCAATCCATTTGGGTGTTGTTTCTTTGCCCCAACCCCTCCCCCCAAAAAAAACCAAACAAAAAAACTGCAATTAAAGACAGTATTTTATCATACCCAGGTTCATGACTCTGCTGATTATTACCAAAGATTTCTGCTATTGCTAAACTGTCTGCTTAATTTTCAATGATGATTAGACTTGGGAGAAAGCAAAGGAAGGGCCGCAGAAGAGGAGTGGATGTCCTGGGAGGCAAGACATTTCCCTACTAACAAAATCATCAACCACAGACAACACAGTGCTGGTTTGCAGAAGAGCCAGAAGTTTGGAAAACAGCAGAGTCATTTCTAACTTCACCAGGCTCATAATCAGGCACACGGTCACCCCGAGGCTGTGCCTGTTGGAGAAAAGAGGGATCATGATGGCCATTAATCAGAGCTTAAAAGGGAAGGTAAAAAAAAAAGGTAGTAGCTGGCCTAAAGATCTCCAGCCTATCTAGCACTCCCCTAGCTGGGAAAGAGACCTACATACTCCAATAGCTGTCTAACCCCATCAACTATCCTTTCTCTGCCCCAAGGGCCACCGTTCAGTTGGGGCTGGGCATGGCTGGTGCGATTAAGCCTCCTTAGAGTAGCTTTCCTCTTCCTTCAAAATCAACCCGAAGAGGAAGAGACGGGCCCGTGCTCAGCGCAGGGGGAGGGAGGGGGACCCCAGCCTACAGCCCAGGACCCACTCTTTTTGCCTTTAGTCAGCTCCAATTTCCTTCTTTGAAAAGGAAAGTTATGGAGGAGGGAGGCCGGAAGTTGTCAATTGCAAAAGGAAAAAAATAAAATAAAAGGGGGGGGGGAGAATAGATAAGCAAAAAAAAATAGCCGTTTGCAAAAGTGGCCTTTTGGGGCGAGGATCGCTGAATCGAAATCAAATCGTTAAAAGGGGGAGGGGGGGATTACCCCGCCGGTCCCTTTCGTAGTTTGTTCAGATAGGATTTCAGCTTTTGTTTTTTAAAAAATAAAATAAAAATAAAATAAAACAAAACACCCTCCTCCCTCCCTTTCAACTTCCCCTCATAAAAATGATGTCTCTCTTGCTTTTCACCTCGGCGGGAGGCGCAGGAGGCGAGAGAGAGAGCGCGGAGCGGAGAGGCTGGGCCTGGGGCCTGTCGGGCTCGCTATCCGCAGCCGGCGGGCGCGGGCGGAGCAGTGGAGGCTGTGGTGGCGGCGGCGGCGCTGCTAGCAGCACGGGTAGGAGCCATGTCAAGATAAAGCCACCAAGAAGCCGCCGAGCTCCCCCATCCCCTCTGCGCTGTTCACGACGACCGGGCCGCCCGCACTGCCGCTGCTCAGCCCCAGCAGCCTGGTCCCCATAGCCTAAGCTCGGCGCCCCGGAGCCGCCGGGGGAGGGCAAATGGTGGCGGCGGCGGCGGCGAAGGGAGGAGGAGGACGACGCGGACGAGAGGGAGGAGGAAGTGGCGGCGGCGGCGGCGAAGGCGAGCTGGGCCGGGCAGACCCTGCGCTAGAGGCTCCGATTGCGGAAAGGGCAGGAGGCAAGAGAGCGAGCGAAGCCCCCCCTCCTGTCCCCTTCTCAGGCGAAGGATAGCGCGCAGCGGTTCCTCGGTCCGGAGGAAGGCGGGAGGCGACGAGGAAGCGGCAGTCGGAGCGAAAAACCCTCCTCAAAATGGCAGCCGCCGCCTTCCCTTCTCGCCTGAGTCACACGGATAGGCTCCGCCTTTCAGCCGCGGCGCAGGCGCTCTGCGGTGGACCGTACCACTTCAGCCCACGGGGAGGAGAGAAGGAAGAGAAAGAGGGCTCGGCGAGAGTTTGGAAAGCTTCAGGGGGGGTTGGATTCGCAGGACAGACGAGCGGCTACACCGGAGGGCTGCACCCATGTATGCAGAATACAGCAGACTGCGCGTTCTACGCAATTGCAGGCGTTTCAGGCTGCGGTCTCAACCCCGCCGACAAGCACGCCCCAATTAACACAGCGAGGTTTCTGGCTCGGAGTTGCGCACAGGCGGTGGCTGCTTGGCGTTACCCAGAGACCGAGTTCACATCACAGGTTAATTGTGGTTCGAGCGTACAAAGCCCGTCTGTTAGTTAGTTAATAGTTCAGCATTCGTATAAATCCAGTGGTCTAGATTCCCAGAGGTCTAGATTCAAGTAAACGATGGTTAAATTTACTCAACCAATTAATCTCCAGATTATATGAACACATGACACGCAATTTTACCAGCATGGAGGATTTTATCTTTTAAGTACAGAGTTGAGAATATTGGCTTATCTGTACATTTCTCTAGTTGACGGCTTACAGTTGCAGTTTTTCATTTGCTGTTTGCTGTAAATTAGTTTGTTGTTGCAAGATTTTGGGTGCCTACACTGGGGTGGTTTTTTTTACATGTAGCAAAGTCCTGTAAAACTTTCCCCTCATATCTGTAGACCAGCATCCTGTCCCAGCTAAAAACCCAGATATTTTAAAATGAAGAGGGAGGTAATGTTATCTATGTTAGTTATATGGATGTCCTGTTTAACCTGGACTTATGTAGCATCTGGACTTGAGGTCACTTTTAGATAAGTTTTCTCTTCTGTCCTAATGTACATAAAATAGGGGGAAAATCTCCTTCCAGTGTAACTCTGTTCCAGTTCCTGGCAGCATATGGAAGTAATTTGCTATTGCCTTCTTCCATTGTATAATAATAATAATAATAATAATAATAATAATAATAATAATAATAATAATAATAATAATAATAATAATAATAATAATAATAATATGAAGATGATGATGATGATGATGATGATGATGATGATGATGATGATGATGATGATGATGATGATGGAAGGGACCTTGGAGATGTCCTGAGCACACTCTGTAAACACAAAGTTGTTCTGGACCTGCCAAAACAGCCATTCAGTGGAAGTTTAAATTAATGACGAAAAAAAAAGTTGTGCAACTGAGAAAAATCAACTTAGATGTCTTTACTGAAAAGTTAGTTCTCTTAATTGTCTATGGAGATTTTCAATCATCCAAGTCATGATTGTGCCAAAGGTGCTTTTTGCAAAAGGCAACTGGACTTTTTTGGTTTGTTCTTTGAAAAAGTTTTGCTTCTCATCCAAGAAACTTCTTCAGTCCTAAATGACAGGTGAGGAATAGAAGGATTTGAGTGCTAATGAACAGAGGACTGCAAAGAATATAAATCCTTCCAGTTTCAATAAAAGCAGTTTTAGGGTTCCCATAGAGTTGATTTGTTGGTCTGGTCTACCTAGTGAGACTGACATCAATCTTGCACAGATGACCTCTATCTCTTTGCTGCCATCCAGTGGTTATCTGAATGTTTGCATGGGGTGGTTATAACACAGATTTTCACACGTTGCTGATCATGCTCATTGGCTATATTTCCTCAACATACTATGCTAAAAGATGGTAGAATAGTTTATGACTGAATATTTTGTGCAAGCCAAGGTTAATAAAATTAATTCAGCAAGCACTGCTTTAGCACTCTTAAGAACAGAGCTTTAATATTAAGGTTAGACTGCCATCTAGTGGAAGCTGCCAATGACTTCCATTCAAGTTCAGTGATGAAATATTTTCCATTTACTAGTTTATATTTATAAACATTCAAATTGTGTAACAATTAAAATACAATTATTTGAACTCTAATTTTAAATAGATAGTCTTTGAACCAAGTTTGGTTAAATTATGCATGCTTCTCTAGAATTCTTTCATTCCTTTCTAGGTAATATTGGATTTCTGCAACAAGTTATTCATGCTTCTTTTTCAAACAATAGCATGCATAAACTACCTAATCATATTCTGGGGGAGAAATCAGATGAAGCCCTTCACCTGAAACATACTTGTAATTGTAATTGTGGATATGGCTAGTCTAGAGAAAAGAAGGACTAGGGATGACATGGTAACTGTCTTCCAGTATTTGAGAAGCTGCCACAAAGAAGAAGGGGTCAACTTATTTTCCAAAGCACCAGAAGGCAAGACAAGAAACAATGAATGGAGACTACTCAAGGAGAGAAGCAACCTGGAATTAAGGAGAAACTTCCTAACAGTGAGAACAATTAACCAGTGGAACTGCTTGTCTTCAGAAATTATAAGTGCTTCTTCACTGGAGGCTTTTAAGAAGAGACTGGACAGCCACTTGTCTGGAATAGTATAGGGTTTCCTGCTTGAGCAGGGGTTGGATTAGAAGACTGCCAAGAATCCCTTCCAGTTCTATTCTGAATTCAGGTTAGGATACAACAATTTTTTTTCTGTTCAGCAGTAGCCAGAGAGAAGGTCAAAATCAGAAGACTCCCCACTTACAGACAATTCCCTCAACCCTCTGAATTTATCTACCATACATGTCTAAGAAAACTTCTCCCTCAAAGAGGCTTTCTGAAGGAGAGATGGGCATCTGAAAGGAAGGAGAGGGGATGGAAATCTTTTATTAAACCATCTTCCTTCTTAGAAATTCATGGTTCAATCCATTAAATGGATACAGTCAAAAATGCTTTACTTGGAAACAGGTTCCTCTGCAAGGAACAGGGAATTACTTTGAAGATAATACTTTCGGAGAGACTATCAAGAGGTTCAAAGTAAAACATGCAACTGGTTTGCTTGTACTGGTTTGCTTCCCGCAGCTCTTGGGTCAATGGTTGCAATCTTTTCTTTTTACTTAATAGTAACTTTAATAAAGTTTATAATTATAGCAATAAAAACTAATGCAAGTTGAACAAGATTGAAGAACAAAAAGTGCAGAAAAGAACAAAGAAAAAAAGAATATTGAAATATGTAAAGAGATGACTTCCCATCTTCGTCACAAGTATAAAATTTTTTAGTAACTTATCACCTCCTTACGTCTAACAATGTTAACCTTTACCATTCAAATAATGTCTTATAACTTGATTTCTTTTTATTTTTTTATTATTCCTTCTCATAACAATCTTCAAGCTTTATCAAGCCTTTTTTGTAAATCCAATGTAGGGAAATTATCCAGGTTATTATCTTAGCTTGTTGTTTCTATAGCTCTTTTAATTATTCATTTGGCTTTTTTGCATGTCTAGTGTAACATCTCTTTCCATGTCATTCTTGTAGCCTGTCAGTTGTAAATCTACTTTCAACTCAGTCTCAGTTTTGTCAGGTAGAACTTGTTCTCTTCCGTAACATGTCTTGGACACCATTTCTCCATAGAGGCAGATGTCTCTGTTGACACTATTAAAATATTAAAAATAACTTCTGAATCAATTGTTCAAAAATATTCTTCAGTATATACTTTTTTCCCTGCCTCTCCCTTCCTACAGGAGTCATGGGTCCCAACATTCTGTAAGCTAACCCATTTGAGTTATCTTGGTTCAATAACTGTTGCTCTATACCTTCCAGTTTTGCCCAATTGAAGATTACAAACAAAATTCAGTTTTGGTAGTATATGGCTATTAATCTCATTTTTGGAGGCCTGATGTGTTTCTTAGTGACCTTGAATCCCCACATGATTGATCACAGTCTGCCTTGGGACAATTCATTGTGTATAGATGATACGATTTCCAATGCATTTCCCAAAACAAATACATAGAGATGCACCTTTCACACAGAGATATTTTATTACACAGTAGTCCATGACTTACAAGACCAAAATTTCGGTTGCTAAGTGAAAAATTTAAGTGAACTTTGCCTCATTTTATGACCTTTCAAGCTACAGTTGTTAAGTGAATCACTGCAGTTGTTAAATTACTATCCTGGCTGTTAAGTGAATCTGGCTTCTCTATTAACTTTACTTGACAGAAGATTGCAAAAGGTGATCACATGACCCCGGGTCACAGCAACCAATCATAAATATGAATCAGTTGCCAAGCATCCGAATTTTGGTCACATGACCATGGGGACGCTGCAAAGGTTGCAACTGTGAAAAATGGTCATAAGTCACTTGTTTCAGTGCCTTTGTAATTTTGAACGGGTCACTAAATGAACTGTTGTAAGTTGAGGACCACCTGTACTTGATAAGTGATTCTACTTTTATATTTAAAAAAATATATAAGAGGGCATTTTCTATGCCATGTTTCAAAAGACACATCCTTTTGCACAGCAAACATTCAAAACAAGCTGGCTGAACCCAATGAGAAACCTCAATATTTGTTCAAGCTCCTTTTGAAGTGCAAACAATCATAACTTGAAGAAGACAAACTGAACCTATTCTGATACACAGAGTCAGAGGGAAAAAAATATTGAGATTGGCAAAATGTTTAAATGAACGTAAATGTCACAACATGTTTTTATACATACTAGAACTTTGCCCTTAGTGGGCTAAAAAAAAGGTGTAACTTGAAGCCTTTCTGTTGGATTTCTGGTGTTACAGTAATAATATATAATAGTTCTTACAAATGACTCTGTCATCTAAATGACTGAAATAAGCTCCTTTTCAGATCTGAAACAAGCGCTTCTTTACAAAGGTCTCCTGACTGAAGAAATTAAAGGGAATTCTGATTGAAACATAATGGTATGTCCAGTAAACCTTTTATATAAAGTGAAGGAGTGTCTCCATTATTATGAACACCTGGCTGAGACATAAGAGCCAAAAACAAATTAAAGGAAAATAAACAGAAATTCAAGTTTATAACTAATGATATTATTACCATGATCATTCCAATTGTTCTAAAAGCCTGTTCAAAAATTTCTGGAATAGCTATTCTTTTTTACTTAGAAACTATCTCAGGATTTAATTAAAGGTGTAAAATAAATGTAAAATGCCATTGTCTTAGATTTAATATATGTTGATGTAATTATTTATTGATGGTACTATTTTATAGTACATATGGAAAATTATTTGAGTGAATACTTTAACTGAAGGAAGAGTTTGCACTGTTTTCCAGTTTAAGGAAAACAGAGGCTTGATAAGTGTTAATTAGATAGCTGGGGAAACATCTGTAGATTAATTTCCCCAAATGGTACTGGTATACTAGAACTGTGATATACAAGGCACAGCATTTTTATTGTCATTATCATAAACCTGAAGAAGGCAGTCAAGATTATTTGTGATCATCTTACTTACCCTTTGTATGATTTTATTCACATTAGAATTCATAATAGGGGCTTGATGGAAGAATCCTTTTTGTTGTTATATTTATATACTATCATTCAAGAACACAAGGTGGCAAACATAGTGATCATTCTACCCATTTCTCCCTACAGAAATCATGTGAGGTAGGTTGGCCTAAGAGAGAGTGAATGTCTGTGGCTAAGCATGAACCCAAACATGGGTCCAATATGTAAACCAGGAAAGACTGGAAAAGCTTCTAAATTGGGACTATGAAGAGGGACTGCCTCAGTCTGAACAGACAGGCCTGATTATAAAACCACTTTTCTAAAAAAAATCTAAATGTGCTCACTTGCTAGTCCTAAATGCACAAAATACTGAGCAAGATAACACAATGGTCTAAGTTTGCATTAATGTCAACTTAAGAGTTGATTTAAAAAGATTTATAAAAAACCTGGATGGAAGGAGTACACAGTCCTCAACTTACAACCACAATTGAACTTCAAATTTCTGTTGCTAAGTGAAACATTTGTTAAGTGAATTTTGCCCCATTTTATGTCCTTTCTTGCCACAGTTGTTAAGCAAATTACCACAATTGTTAAATGAGTAACACAATTCTTAAGTGAATTCCCACTTTGTCAGGTTGCAAAAGATGATCACATGACCCTGGGACAGTGCAACCATCATAAATATGAGTCAATTGCCAAGCGGCTGAATTTTGATCACGTGACCATGGGGATGCTGCAACAGTCGTTAAGTGTGAAAAGAAATCATAAGTCACTTTTTTCAGTAGTTGTAACTTTGAATGGTCACTAAATGAACTGTTGTTAGTCAAGGACTGCCTGTATATCACTTCTGATCTTATTAGATCTCTCACCAGTGTTTGATGCCATGGATCTTGGTAGGATTTCCCTACCTTTGGCCTCAGGAATACTTGCCCTTGATGATTATCGTTTTTTTCCCCTTGCTTTTATCATTTGCCGGAGTGTTACGTTTTACAGCTGTAGAAGTTTTGATTATGCTATTACTTCCGTCTTACCAGAGTCTTACGAAGTGGCCTGCAAATAGGGTAAAATCAATAAATTAATTGTTACAGGGTTTATTGATAATAAATTATAAAATTTATTGATTTTACCTTAATTGCAGGGTGGCCAGCAAATAAGGTAAAATCAATAAATTAATTGTTATTAAGGGGTGCTCAACAAGGGGGGGATCTTCCCATGGGTTGAAGATTTAATCCCCCCTTCCTTGATTTGAAAGCAAGCCTCAGATATCAGACGCCATCGCTGAGCTCAAGAATGTTTGCTTTTGACTAAAGCAGGGGTAGGCAGCCTTGGCTCTTTTATGTCTCGTGGACTTCAACTCCCAGAATTCCTGAGCCAGCCATGCTGGCTCAGGAATTCTGGGAGTTGAAGTCCACGAGTCCTAAAAGAGCCAAGGTTGCCTACCCCTGGACTAAAGCATGCGTAGGACTGCGCCCCGAAGGACTGCGCCGCGCCCAGCAGCTTTTCTTCCAGCAGCCCCCCTTTTTCTCAAAGCCCCCATAGACCACCTCCTCCAAATATCAGGGAGGTAGGCCAAAAAGACACAACTCAGGTGGACGTGGGGAGGGGCAGGTTTAGAGAAAGGGAAGCCCCTCATTGGCTCTAGGTTTTCCGAATTCGGGATTCGATAGGCTAGAGGCCTTGGACCGTCGGACGGGTATTGGCGCGGCGCTCGCTTGCGTAACTAGGCCCGCCCGCCGACGCAGCGAGGACTTTAGGGCTGCGCGCGAAAGGCTCCTTGTTCAAGCGAGCGCGGGAGTCGGGTGTGGAGCGTTGGCGGGCGGACGGCCGGCCCCGAATCCGAGGTTTGCCGTTTCTCCCTTTTCCTTCCGCGCTTCTCGCTGGTTCAGAGGCGCTTTTCTAAGGAACCCGGGGAGGGAGGCGGGGGGATCCTTTCGGAAGTTTTCGCTTCTTTCGGAGTGGCAACCCGCGTTGGTGGTGATTTAAGGAGGGGAAGGGGAGCCATTTTCCGATGGGATTCGTGGGAAGTCGCTCTGGGATTCGTGCGCTCCCTAGCTTCTCCCGACGTCTTTCCCGGGGAGAATGGGAGTTGGAGTCCGTCCTCTTTAGGGATCCCCCGAGGCTGGCTAATCGGGGCACGCAGCCTGCCCTCCATTTCATCGCCCCCTAAATCTGGGCGTTTCCCTTAAAAAACAAGCTTCCGTGCGAGTCGAGGTTTAAAAGAGATGCGGGGACTTCAGAAGTTAAGGCTTCAGACTTACCTGCGCTCAAAGGGCTTAGTTCGGACTAGCGGATTTAAATTTATTTTGGTTTTTTTAAAGTGTCTAAAAATCAGCGTTTCTCAACCTTGACCATTTTAAGGCATGTGGACTTCAACTCCCAGAATTCCACAGCCAGCAACGCTGGCTGTGGAATTCTGGGAGTTGAAGTCCACATGCCTTAAAATGGTCAAGGTTGAGAAACGCTGTTCTAAATTTTGCTTTTATTAAATGATACTCGGGTCATTTAAATGAGGAATTTAGATGCTTATCTAAGTGAGGCTTTCGGCCCATTCCCAAAAAAAATAAAAGGCATCCATGCAAATAAGCCCGAGGGCTTGCTTAGTCTTGGCGGAAAACATGTAGCTGCAAGTGCTGCTTTTTGTTGGTGACCTGCTTTCACCCATGAATAAGAGGATACTGGTGCAAGATGCAACATGAGGCTGGCCTTGGTCTTTTGGATGTGGTGAATTCTTGTTCCAAAGTTCTCAAGTTTCTTTTCTTTTTTTTTTGTGAGCTTCCAATACAGAATGACTAGCATGAAATTTTAGCCCGATGTTTGAAAAGAGCTGAGGGGCTTTGGCTGGGCAGAATAATTATGTTGGTGTTCATGTTTTCATTGTACTTTTTTTTAGGTTTTGGCTTTAAAAACAAACATGAATTCTAAAATGAAGCAGCAATCAAATACTGAAAAGCATCCCTCAGCGAAGGTAACATGTTAACAAAGTGTTCATGTCAGCACTTATCAAGAAATAATAGCAGTTGCTGTTTGAATACTCTTTATTATTTCCTATAAATGTTATGTGTCGTAGAATACCTGGATGTTAAACTGTTACTTTACTTTGTGTATAACTGTTACGTTATTTTGTGTATAAAACGAATAACTTGGGCTGATACATTTCATTTTAATATACAAAGCCCAGTGCCATGTCATAGGAATAACACTTGTTTAAATGATAACACTTTGTTTTCTTTTTCCTTTAGTTCTAATTTAAATTGGCATTTGAGAGAGATCATTCTGCTGTTAAGTTGCATTGACAGAAGAGACACAAATGCAACTAGTTTACTGAAGTCCATTTTCTGCTGTTGAACTGCAGGGTACTCATTAGACGCATAATTTTGACTCCTTAATATTATTTAATGTCTTAACTAAGGGCTGGGGAAAGAATAGCTAGCAAAAGGCTAATTGCTTCATACGTCTGAGATCAAATTGGTCAAATTCAGTGGCTATAGGAAAGAGAATCTCTAGGAAGTCCAATAACAAATATCCTGCACAATTAGATGTTGGGTATAGGAATGAGAGTTAAAGTTCAAAAGGAGCCTTTTGGCATCATGTAATATATGATGCAGAATTTTTCCTAAATGAGCTCTATATATTGGAGGACTGCTGGCATGACACTGAACAACCTAGTCATCTTTTCAATGCTTTAATTCACTTCTTTGTCCCAATTTTGCATGGCATGGCTGACTTTTATAATCGTACCCATTAGTGTAAAGGAGAGATGGTCAGGTGGTCAATTCTTGTCACACTTCCAATCTAACAGTGTATGAAAGAAATTTAAAAAGATCAGAACTCTACCCATGAGCACAGCAAGTAAGCAAAATGGGACCAGGACTGTTGTTTGGTGAAGCAACTAACAAAAGACATTTTTATCTAGAAAATTGGCTAGCTTAAGCCAGGGGAAGGAGGAAAATAGCTCAGAGAAAATGCTTCTTGAATGGATAGCAAGGCAGAATGTGGCTGACTCTTAGGTCCAAGTCCCATTTTTCCTGATCATGTGATCCAGAGTGAAGTTACGTATAGTTCTTAACTTACCATCACATTTGGGACCAGAACATCTGTTGCTAAGTGATGCACTTGTTAAATGAGTTACATCTGATTTTACGACTGTTTTGTCATTGTCATTAAGGGAATCGTGGTCGTTAGGAGAATCGGACTTCCCCCAAAGATTTTGCTTGTCGGGAGCCCCTGGAAAGGTCACAAATAGAGATCACGTGACCCTGGGGGGAAAACTGCCACTGGCATAAATACAAGCTGGTTGCCAAGCACTCAGATTTTGATCACGTCACTGCAGGGATGCTGTGGTAGTTGTAAGTGCGAGGAACGGTTGTAAGTCATTTTTTTCAACACTTTCAAGTGGACATAAGTTGAGGTTTGCCTCTGCAGTTTAAAAGACTGGACATTGATCTTTGGAGGTATTAGGATCATGTAACATCTCAACAATAGTTCACTTGACATGGCTGAGTAAACAAACTTAATTTAACCCAAAGAAGACAAATCTGTAAAAAATACATTTTAATTTCTCAATAAAATTATTGAATCATTTGAAAGGGTTTACTATCTTAACGTGAAATACTGACCTTCCCATGATACTCAAATGTGTCATGCAAATAGCACTTTGAAGTTTGCAGAAAGTAAGCTTCAACATTCGCAGAAATGGACAAAACCTGAAGGTATAATATCCAAAATTAGGACTTCAGCACTTAATGCTGCTCTCAATAAGTTTGTCAACAGCTGTATATAGAATAAGTTTTTTTTCTTGAATTCATTGCTAAAAGTATATCTTTAACTGATCAACTATGTTACATTTGTTCTCAATATCCTAAAAGCACGAAGTTATACTATTTTCCGTTACCAAAATGTTTTATAACAATTTCAGATTGTTTTTAAATCAAGGGTCACTTTTGAAATACCCCCTATTAGTTTCCAAAAAGTTTAGCTAACTGATCTATTGATTAAAACATGTAGCAATATTTTATATACATTGATATCCCTTGCTATTCCAGGGCTGGATTTTAGGGTTTAGCTTTCAGAACTTTAACTATACTAGTTGTGAATTTATCAGGCATTGCTGGGGTAGGAAAATCAACATGGAATTGGGAGTTAATAAGCAACATTATATACACATAAACAATGTCATTAAATAACGGTAAGTTTTCTATATTGACCATCTGTCATGGTAGTGTAAGAAAAATAAGGATAGAAAGATAGTAGTGAACAGACCATTTATGTGTCTCATTTTATTCCCACAACATATGAACATTTATCCTTGGGTGACATCTGGAATGTCATTAAACATCAGTTGTATATTTGTTTGATGCTGATACCACCCAACTCCAAATGACTCTGATGTTCAAGAGATTTATTCAAAATCCCTGTTCTAAAAGCATCTTCTGCAGATTTTTGTAGAAGGAAAAAAAGAAATTGTACTTATGAATGGACTTGAATTGTAAAAAGAAAGAAAAAAAATGCATTTCATATCATTGCCAAAAGCAGATTTATAAAAAACAATTGCATAATAAATTCATGGGGCTGATTGTCCCTTAGTAAATTCTCAGGTAGTTTGAAAAAAACTTAATGCTAGTTTTGAATCATGGCTCAAAAATGCGAGCAGCACCTGGAGCATCCTAAACAATGAAATATTTGAAAGAATATTTTTTCAGGTTTGTAGGCTTATTTGGCTTGGGCATATTATAGGGATGCACAAAAGTGTGCCCATTACTGCCTGCATTACCCTATTCTGGACCAGTTGTTGCTTCCGGTTGTTCTTCAAGGGTCGCTCCGTGTAGAGCACAGTGCAGTAATAAACGTGGGGAGTGATTAAGGTATGAGTGACTGTAAGCAGAGTCTTGTGATCCAGGAAAGCACACAAGACAAAGTTATACAAAAGTGGTTGAGTTGTGGAATAATATCTTTTAAGTCCAGTTTCACCAGAGGTGAAACTTTGCCCTCTGAACTTGTTCTCTTTGTTCACCTAAAACGGGTAGGCAACCTTGGCTCTTTTATGGCTCGTGGACTTCAACTCCCAGAATTCGGGCTCAGGAATTCTGGGAGTTGAAGTCCACAAGTCATAAAAGAGCCAAGGTTGCCTACCCCTGACCTAAAAGGTATTGATTGGAGCTTGGGTATTAAGTATACAGAAGCTTATTATTGGCAAAGAACAGAAGAAGGAATAATATATAGAATATAGATATAGAAGACCTACATTGTCTTGAGATGAAATGGGTATTGGACCAATATGTTCTTTGCTCCTCAATATTCTCAGTGTTTATTTTATACTTGCTATCTCTTTAACCTTCATCAGAACTTATTTGGTTAAACATAAAATATTGCAAGTAATAGGTTAATCCAAGCAAGTGATGTCTGTGAATAGTTCTTGAATCTAATTCAATACCTACAGTTACAATCTGAAATTAGTGCGGTGTTTGTTCCCAAAGTCGCTGGCAGTTGTCCTCAAGTTCAACAGTAAATTAATTGGCAGCAGAAACTTTACCGTGGGAAAGGTTAGCACTTGTCATGTGAAATATAGTGTGAATCACAGACTTTCTCACGCTAGTGTGACATTATGTTCCTGCTATCCCTGTTTGATTATCTACTATTGTTTACTATCCCATGGTGGCAGTGTAACTTAAAAAAAAAGAATGCAGGATATTGCTTGTTTACACATGACAGGGTGCCAGGCATTCTTTTCTTCCTCCCTCCCCCCCCCCAACCTCCAAAAACAAGTGCTCTGGCTAGATCAGTATATTGTCTCAAACTAAGCAAATAGGAACCTTTAGAACAATATACTCTATGTAGTATTTTACTTGTATATGTAGAGCTCTCTCTAAAGCTTTCTTTAGTCATCTTTATTATTGATGAAATTATAATCATTGGAACTATTTTGAAGTTAACTTCCACTCTAGGCACAGTGTAAATACTACTGTTGATGCAAGACTGAATTTTGTAGTATCTGGTTGAAGTGCAACAGTAGACTTACTGTAACAGCATATAAATTAACCTGAATGTTTATAACTGCTTAGGGATCACCAACCTACTTCTGGAATTGAAAAGGTAGAATAAAACTACATCTGAGTGAATCCGTGGTTTCTTGTTGGTGTCTAGTTATGATTGCTGTCATGAGAGGGCTGTGCCAGGAGGTTCCTTGGTCTAACTTACAAGTACTAACCTTACAAGTTACACTTTTAGAAAAAGTTCCCATCAAACATAATATTCTTACTAAATGTGGGCATGTTGGTAGTGTTTAAATATTAATATAGTCCACTTAAAAACTTGACTTCCTCTATGTGTTGTTTCCCAGCAGGTTTCTACAAGCATTACAAACTGCGCATCACAGAGGCAGACCCTTAAGATGATACAACCATCTATTACAGGTTGTCTGGTGGGCAGGGCAAATGAGGTATGTATGTCTTTTGAACGGAGTCTAGTTAGAAGTCAATCAGTTATGAGCTGACACATGAATTGTAGTTTGCTCTTAATTAAACTGCAATTATGCTGCTAATTTAAGTTGTATGTAATAAAGAGTCCTAAATAAATGGCGGGCAATCTGCAAAACAACAGTTCTGAAGTACAAAACAGACCAAGTTGTATAGAGAACACTGCACCTTGTCCACTTTGCACTCTCACGACCCCAAGAGGTTTCCTGCCCTGGCTTAAATAAATAACTTGAACTGGACATTAAATTAAGAGAGACCAGTGACTCATTTTCTGTCACTGCAGCTCAAGGTAATATTAATATGAAAGCTAACTGGACTCTCCAACAGAAGAGAATATATGTAGCTCAGGTTTGAATTTTGGTGCTCTCTGAGCTTGGTTTGGTTGCAGACGTTACAGTACCCAATTAGGTAACATCATCAGTGCAGGTGGGGGGCTTTCTATTTTTACACAGTGGCTTCCCAGTTTGGGTGGGACTGTGGTTTTCTCCTTGGTAGTTTCATGATGAGAGGGTATTGTTTTCTGGACTCCCCGTTTTAAGGTTAATTAAATGGATGGAAGGATGGGTTTGTCTTTCACCTTCAAAGATCTAAACTATTAAACTGCTCATAATTTATAACAGGCTAAGTCTTCAGTTAAGAAGAAATTTTGGAATGATCAGCTTATTTCCAATGTATCCAAATCTGAGGCTGCTGATAAAATAGAACACAGAAACATAAGAGGAGCGATCCATCCTTCTGATCTTACAGTGAAAGGTTTGTTCCCCTTCTAAGTACCATAGCAAATTATCATATTGGATTGGGTGGAATGTCGTCATCTTGTTTTCTACAGCATCTGGCTAGAAGCCTCTGAACCCACAACAGAAGAAAGAGCTGTTGAATTGGAGTTGTAATCAAGTAATGATATTTAGAAGAGAGCTGCAGTTTTTAAGAATTTATCTCATCTCATGCATTATATTTATTATATAATTTCTACAAAAGAAAAAAAGAAAAGTTAGCTATTGGGACTATGAGAAATTGACACTTACTGATTCTTTTGTGTTCAGCATGTTTGTGCAGGCACAGAACTAAAGTAGAGTGGTACTTGATTGGGACTATTATGAAAGGGAGTGGACGGTTAAGTGATTAATCTCATGAAAACCAATTTGATGTTACTTCATTTATGTATCATATCAGCAGAAAAATTGAAAAATAACTATATAAAACTGTCATCATTAAAAACTGTAAGCACATGATCAGGGAGGATGATGTTAACCATAATAAGAAAGCCATTACAGGATCTCCCTCGGATCCCCAAGCCTGATGGCATAGCCAAGTCTTGAGAAATTTGAAGAATGTTGAAAGTGATGGAGCCAGGCCCATTTCTGATGAGGAGAAGATTCCATAATGTGGATGCCACAGCAGAGAAGGCCCACCTTCTGGGACCTCCCTAGTGCAATTCCCTAATAGAGAGGATCTGCAGCATGCCTTCTCTACCAGTTTTGGTGGGACAAGCAGATACAATCAAGAACAAGTGGTCCCTCAGATAACATGGCTCCATGCCACAAAGGGCTTTAAAAGTCAAAATCAGCATCTTGAATTGGGCCCACAAGCACACTGGCAAAACCCGTGCAGCATGTAGAGCAAAGGTGTAACGTGTCATTGTAGAGACATAATAACTGCTTGGGTTTCTAGCAAGAGGAGCTGAAATAAGGTCCTGTTTAGAGTCACGTAAAGAATGAATAAGATTATACAGAAAAATAAGGGCACCCAGATACTGGAGGGATTGTGACCTAAGTGCAAGTTGTTTTAATTGAGCTTGAATATAACAAATCCTAGAGACACTCTTGGCATTCTCTTGTTTGAGATGGTCATATAACCCAATCCAGGAGTTTTAACTTGAGCTACAAGGTAGAATAGAAAGTAAATTAAAAGATAGGTAAATAAATGAGACTTTACCCCAGCTGCCAAGCCTGTGGTTCCAGCTGGGTCAGCCTCCAAGATAACTCTGGAATAGTCTGGGGGTGGACGTGGTCTTTTTCCCTATTTCAGTGGTTCTCAACCTTTTTAATGCCACGACCCCAACCGGTCATAAGTCGAGGACTAAACCGGTCATAAGTCGAGGACTACCCAACCGGTCATAAGTCGAGGACTTTCCCTGCCCAGGAGTGCCACGCATGCGTGGTTCCGCCCCCTGCGCCGGCCGAGGCATAGCTGGCAAGCGGCAGAGATGGAGCAGGCCGACCACCAGCTGGCCCAGCCCAAGGGAGGTAAGGCACCCGCCGGAAAAGGGGGGAAAAATGGCGGACAAAAAAATGGTGGACAGCTTTGCTTGGCGACCCCCGTGAAATGGTCGATCGACCCCAAATGGGGTCCCGACCCACAGGTTGAGAACCACTGCCCTATTTGCTATTATCATGAAGAATATGTATTTTTTTTTTAAAAAATGATACTGCACTGATACCATAGTGTTTCATATGATTTCTATTAAAATAATACTTTATATCTGTTGACAAACAATGGTAACTTTAGGGCCTGTGGATTTCATCTCCTAGAATTCTGAGAGTTGAAGTCCACAGGTTGTAAAGTTGCCGTGGTTGACCACCCCTGCTTTATGTGACTTAGCTTTGAGGTTGCTAGAGTAATTCCAACAAATTTTATGTGACTATAATATCAGTACTTATAATTTTTCCCCCCAGGCAATCCTTCATTCCAATATTGGAAGGAACTGGCTGAGGAGAGGAGGAAAGCCCTGCATGAGGTTTTACAAGAAAATGAAAAGGTAATGTTCTTAGAAGTGGCAGAAGACATCCTTTGGAAATCTGTCATTATCTAAAAATCTTTTTTTTTTCTCTAGTTGCATCAAGAAATTGAATTAAAAAATAGTGAAATTGCTCACCTAAAAGAAGAAAACGAAGAACTGGCAGAACTAGCTGGCCATGTTCATTATATGGCAAATATGATAGAGGTAAGTTGCTCGGTTGATAAAATGTTGACTGGAGTTTATGCCTTTGGGAAATTAAAAAGTAAGTAAATGGTTAATCTCTGGGATGGAAGTAACAGGGAGTATCCTGCTACAAGTCCATTTTGCATGGCAGATGTGATCTTTTGAATCCTGATCTCAATTTTTCAACTTTGAGGTTGAGCAATAGCAATAGCACTTAGACTTATATACTGCTCCATACTGCATTACAGTGCTCTCTGAGCAGATTACAAGGTCAGCATATTGCCCCCCCAGCCATCTGGGTCCTCATTTTATCGACCTCAGAAGGATGGAAGGCTGAGTCAACCCCGAGGTCCCCTCAGGTTCGAACTCCTGCTGTGAGCAGAGTTGCTGTCATAACCCAAGGACTACATGTACAGTTAGCGTGTTTATACTTTTAAATAGCTATAATTTGAAATGTAAAGTCAAACTTACCAAGAATAGAAGTAAAATACTATACAAGGCTGCTTACCAGGAAAAGAGCAGCATTTCAGCCTGTGAATTTGCCTCGTGCAAATTTTGTATTATCACATTGCCTTTGTAATAGTAGGTGAGTGCCATTTCACACACTAAAGAGAATGTCCGCAGGGCTTCCGAGATATACAAAATGATTTGTGCTTTAAGCTGTCCTTTTGGGGTTTCGTCCCCACAATGGACCATTTCATTCTATCTTCTTTTGAGTCCTTAGAGTTGGTTTTAAAAAAAAAATTTTCCCAGGCCCTGGGTATTTGTGGCACACATTAGCCAACAACAATAATAATACAAGTTCAATCACCCTTCCACTGGTTGGAGTTAGTTTGGAGATGGGAGAATGTATGTACCATTTTGGATATTGTGGACAGGCAAACATTGATCGCAGGGACTCGTTGATTTATTTAGTATTTCTTGATCAAATGGCCCTTTCCCCCCATCTCCCATGCCATATACTTCCTAATGACAAGTACAAGCATGTCACCATATGAAGAAAAAAAGCATTTGTATTCTTTGAGGTTATTTATAGAACAGCATTTTCAGAGTATTTTACTAAGTCAAAAGAAGATAAGTGGATCTATTCGCTTCACATTTTTACAAAGTTTAGCTGGCTTTCAGATTCTACCAAGCGGTACATTGTATATGTACCAACCATGTTCCAAAAAAGAGGGTGTATTCTAGGGCAAAGAGAAATTGTGCACAAGATTGGTCCTTAAGCCTAGCTGACACCATAGAACTTTTCCAATTTAGTGCTGAAGAGTGAGTAGCAATTATGCAAACAAACATGACTGAGTCACTGACTTGTCAGACAAGAGTGTAGTTCTAAGGCTAAATGCCACTACGCTAAAAGCAACTTAGCAGCTTCTTTGGTCTAATAGTTAAGGGTTACGAAACCAGGAGACCATGAGTTCTACTCCACCTTCGGCATGAAATATGACTTTGGGCCAGTCATTCTCTCAGCCCACCTCACGTCACCACACAGGGTTGTTGCAGTGGAAAACGAGGAGGAGGAGGAGAAGGGAGTATTAATTATGTTTGCCACCTTGAGTTATTTATTTAAAAAAAGGATAATTTAAAAAATGGAGAACTAATGGAATGTTCTATAGACTTGGAGTATTACTGCTTAAGATAGTGCTATGCAGATGAAATTTTGTCTCTTAACACCATTGTTTCACTTATCTAGCAAATCACTGGAAAAGTACCAGAAAGCCTAGATATTTTGAAAAATTTAGATCTGGAAGAAATTGCATATGAAGAAAATGATTCTGCTGAGGAAGATTTAGATGGTGAATCTGAAGAGGAACATTCACAATTTTCCAGCAGTTATACAGATGATGTTGCAGATGTGCCTCTAAATTGAGAAAGTAACCTCTGAAAGTATTGGGCTCTAAAGTGGAGGTGGGGGGCAGAGCAATCAAGAAATCCTCTGAAAACTACAGATTTATCAAAGATTTGGAGGATGGGATTGCACTACTAATGTGTTGCAGTGACTAACAGTCTTACCAGAAGTATTAGATTGTATGTTGTCACTTATTAATTGGAAATACTGTGTATTTCAGCTTGTAAATAAGTTTTTATTCATTTATGACATTTGTAATTACCAAATAAATTTACCCACACAATTATGATATGGTTTTCAAAATGGAACTTATTTCTTGATACATCATAATAACCAATCTAGTTTTATCTGGCACGTATCTTTATTGCTGCCTAGAGACCTCTTCCATTATAGCTCAACTCCCAAATATTTTGAAATTAGTAATTTTTCTTCAATTCTTCCCAAACCAGACGTGCCTCTGCTTCTGCCTTTCAGGATTAATTTGCAGGTTTACCTTGTCACAAAAGATAGTATCTTTCAAATGTAAAACACTTTTTCTAATGACTTTATTAAATCCACAGCTTGGGACCCCTCAATCTTACCTTCTAATTATCCCTGTGCATGGAATAGACAGTATTTGGAAGAAAACTGCCATATTTTGTTTCAAAGTTTACTGTTAAATCTTTATAAAATTAGTGCAGTGTAAGAGAACATATTTAATTCTACTGGGTTATATTTAGCAGAATAGATTAATCATTTAACAGGGAAATGAATTGCCCTGGCCACTTCACTTTGCATAAATGTTTAATCTGTACATCATCTTACCTGTTTTTTGCCTTGCTGCTTCTGATTTTTGTAACTTACCTGATAAAAGTTTTCAAGAAAATTTGAAAGCTGCTTATTATATTGTGCCATTTTGATTAGTTTTATTAAAGTTACCTTTCTGCTGTGGATCTCATATTTTTCCTTACTAGACAAATCATTTTAAAAAATGTTTTATTTTGATGCTTTGACTACATGGGATATAGGGATTGCAGCTGTTTCCAACTGGGTGTTCCCCTGCTAAAGTAACCTACAGCCCCATCACCTCAAATCAATCAAACTGAAACTTTCTTCATCACAAATGGTAAGACTTCTTCCCAATCTAAGACCAGATCCACAATTATCAAATGTTTAGCTTAATGGGATTTGTAATAGATTTCAATAATTTTTAACGGTAATAGTGCACGAGGTGTTATTGGGCATAACAGCTTAATTGTGTTTTGAAAGCTGTTTATTGTTCTTAAAACCATTTTCGCAAAGCATTTCTTCAGATTGATAGCATGTAGTAAAATGAAAACAAGCATCTAGCCAACCTTGGCTGAACTCAAAAATAGGTAAGCGGACTTAAAACGTGGATAGTTCTTGAAAGACTGCTAGGAGATCCCAGGGTTAGGTGCTAGACCAGACATGTCAAACTCGTGACGTATTGGAGCTTTTCCCCCATTGCTGGCAATGGGGTGATCGCAGTTTCCTGGTGACGCGTCTGGCCCGCGAGCCAGCAGTTTGACACCCCTGTGCTAGACTAATAAGTTGAACATCCAGGCAGTAAGCAATGGGGATCGGTTCTGTTGAGTTTAACTTTGGACGTTTATCCTTTTTTTCTTTATTGATTGAATGAATCTTAGAATTAAATCTCAGTTTAAACACTAAGCAGCAATTTTATTGTGTCAAATATTTGAAGAAAGCAATACCTAGTGCCTCCGTAGCAGAATATTTGTTCCGACACACATTCCCTTAATTCTATTTGTATACTTCCATGCCTGGATATCCCATAAGCATGTACATTAAGGTAGCATAGTTTTGGGGCCAGCCAAACCATTCCATATTAGATAGGTATTCCAACCTTTTCTCTAATGTTTGGCCACCAATTTCATGAAATAATTTAATATAAGACATATTATTACAGCAGACAACAGTCATAAGATAACAAACCCAGAACTTCACAAGAACTAGATCTGAGTCAGCTTCTGCAGAATCTTCATCTTCTTCAAGATAGGAAAGCATAATTTCAGGAAGGTGGTGAGCTTTGGCTTCATTTTGGTTTATGGGGTTAATGTAGCATACACTACATAATCCTTTTAATACGGAGATTCTGACTTTTGTGGATGTATCTGGCATAATCAAAATATCAATCATGTCCTGAATATATTGTAAAGCAAGACTTCCAGCACCAACACCACCTGTAAAGCAATCATAGTTCTTAAATTCTGAGCCACTTTCTGCATAAACAAAGCCTTTTAAGCACTAGTATCCAAAAATGCCCTATTCCATAAAATGGATGGTTGATTTAAAGCACAAAATATCACATGGGTCTAGCTTGGTTCATCTGTCTGAGTTTCTTTGATACATGCAGGGGGAAAAAATCACTGCTGCCAGCTGTAACATTTCCCAAATTTTCAATAAATGACATCAGCAATCTGCATATAAGATGAAGCAGATTCTTCCCCTTTCCTGCCCTCATTCAGCTTGCAGAATTTGCACTGATGATTTGAATGCTGGTATTATAACTGCTGCCTGAAACAAGAAACAACAGCCAGAAAAATGGGATTTCTGCTTCTCAGTTTAACCCAGAGAAATCACCTCCGAGCCCAATACTGTGTTTCCCCAAAAATAAGATCTGCCCTGGAAATAAGCCCTAGCTTGATTTTTGGGGTTGGGTCTAATATAAGCCCTACCCCCCAAAATAAGCCCTACTTGAGAGCCTGCGCCAACCAACTGCCCATTCCGTCAGACATCTGGGGGGCCTCTGCCACGAGGAAGGGGGGAGCTACCCCACGCATCCCACAACTGCTTACTGTGTCGAAGGGACCCCGCAGCTAGGCCTTCCATGTCCCAACACCTGTCACACTTCGCCTGTTCGGTAGTAGCTTCTCCCACTTTCTCCCTCCTCCTTTGAACAGCCCTTTGCTCCCGTTGCTGCTTTTTCAGTCCCGGATCTCAGTTTGTCCAGAGCCTGTGCAGATGGTCTTTGGAAACGAAGCCCCACAGCGACCGGGTGAGGTGGGAACCATTCCCTTCGCATTTGGACCGGCTCCGAAAGGGCCAATCTGGCTTTGCAGCAAGCAAAGGGATTGGAGGCACATGAATGCATGCTAGTCTGGTGTCTCAAAACACGGGTTTTTTTCAGGGCTGCCAGATTTTCACTGCCAGACTGTTTAACTTTCTTTAAAGTTTGCTTGATGCAGAATACGGTTCCTTCCTGTTGTGCATCAAGTAAACTTTGATCAGCTGGCTATCGTACTGTAGAGGTGAGGTTTAGCAGGCCAAGCATGCAGGCAGAGGCATGGGGGGAGGTGGGCAGTGCAGATTGTGTGCATCTGCCTCACTGTTTTCAGTGGTGCTTCAGTACCCCGGTGGCTGGCCAGCCGCTTCAAATCAGCTACATCATGCCATGGAGAGATTGGCTGAGGTTTGGGGGATGGTCTATCCCTATTTGTGGCGTGGCTGCCAACCAATCGCCATGCCACTTCTCGGGAGGGCAGCGTTAGCTGCCAATGCAGTGATGGGGAAGGCAGGGTGGGGTGGGAAACCAGCGGAACCTCCAGGAGCTGCAGGGATCCCTGTGCGCCCTTTGCAGTTGTCCTCCTGCAACGCACAGCCTCTCCCTGTAGGAAATCCGGCTCCCCCAGGGTAAGGTTGGTCATTGTGAGAGGCTTGTCCTGCATGTGCGGTGGAGCTGGTGGACGGGGATGGGCTACGCCTCCCTTACAATATTGATGATGCATGTAAGTAAAAAGGCAGTTTCCAAAGCCTTCCTTCCCCACCAAGTGAAACCTGAGTCGCCTGGGGGGGGGCTGGCCGGGCTGGGCCTTGTAATGAAAAAATAAGACATCCTCCGAAAATAAGCCCTAGTGGGTCTTTTGGACCCAAAAAATATATAAGACCCAGGCTTATTTTGGGGGAAACACGGTAGAACAGCACAGGATCTGTTGGACATGCTTGCAAAGAAGGCATCAGCTGAACCTGGAAATGTTACTGTCACAAGCAGGAGTGTCTGCTACAAAAAAGGATCCATAATGGGTATATAATTGGTGAGTGCTGTATGCAATTATGTTGTGGTAGGCTGCTCTTTTTACATTGAACAGTTCTTACATGAGTCAGTTTCTAAAATAAAAACCTTAGTTGAAGAAATGTATGAATTAAAAAAAAATCCTCCCGAATGGAAAAAAAAGTTGGATAAATAAACTAGAGGAAGGCACTTTTCCTGCACAAAAAAAATATTACTTTGCATGGCTTTACTCTACATATCTGGCTTGGAGGTCAATTGGAAGGACCTCCAATCTCTGTTGATTAAAAAGGAGATGAGGTATGATGATAGCCAAAGGATCAATTAAGTTACAATTCTTGCTTCTAAACACCATTTTTATCAAGCAATTGGAAACTTTAATAGCAGTGATGACTTTTAGGCCTTTTTAAGAATGCAGTAATTTTGAACCACATCTCTTCTAAGTCCCAACTAACAGGCAAGGATACAGAGATTCTACTGTAGCTGAAGACCCCAGAATACCTGAATCTCCAGCTGAACTCTGTAGGTCTGATCAGTCCTGCTTCCCTAATATTTAGAATGATGGGAAACCTTTTGGGCTTGGTGTGTCAAAAATTCATAGTGTCTAACTTGACTCTGCTGAAGCATCATCCTGAACAAGGGAAATAATCTCCCCCCCCCCCGCATCTATGCACATGAATAGTGGCATTTGGCAATGCCAAAGCTGGGTCTGAAACTGAGACCTGGGCCTCAATTTTAACTTTAGTGCCACTGATGACACTCAAAAAGACTAGCTTGGGGGATGGTTCAATTGGCCCCATGGCCCAGCATTCCCCATGATCAGCTATACCCGCTTAACTTCAAACTGGCAGCCCCCCAAAACCGGCAAAAGCACACCTCATTCTTGTATTGTCCCCCCACATAAATCCCAGAGGAACTGAGGTCATGTAGGAATACGCCCCACTTACGTGCCACATCCACAACCTAAAATTGTTCTAGAATGGGGTTGCTTTCAAAAAATAGTTGTTGGATGTTGGTGAATGCTGGCATGTCACCCAAAATGTAGTGTGTCACCTTTGACACGTGTCTTAAGTTTGACATAACTGATTTAAGGATAATAGTATTACATATTATTTAGATGAGTGTAGAATACATTAATCCCCTCTTTTTGAATCTCTTATCCCAAACCTAGCTCAAACTTTCATGCATACCTGTGTAAGCTAGCAGGCCTACATATAATGCAGCCTTGGCTCTTTCTTCCAGTGACAGTTCTGTATTTCTTAGATCCATGCCATATATTTTAATTTTGTGGTGGTGGAAGATCGGATCTATCAGCTTGATCATTGGTTCCCTCATTCTATCACAATAGATGCTATAGCAAGCTTTTAGTGTACTAAATACAATTCCCATGTTGCCTAAAAAAGTATACTTTTTTCATCAAGTAGAAAAACACTGGAAAAATCAATATATTGGTTCAGTTATTACAAAACTCATTCATAACTGGTAACTAGGTAATGAGTGCTGTAAACAGAATGTACAATGTAACAGCACAGATTCTTAATGATGTCATGCGTAGGGTTATTCCTCTGTTTTTCTAGTTTACTTAAATCCTACTTTAAAAAAATATTTCTCTATTAATTTTGCATCACCCTTTTAACTTTTCTCTGTACCAACTGAGATTAATTAAAAGATACTTTCTTCAGCTCCACATTCCAATAAACAGCAGAACAGCAAGTTCTAACTCACCTTTGGAAAAATCCAATATTTAACAGCACCTGCTAATTGAACTGTGTTCTAGAATTAGCAAAGTTGACGGTTAAAATTCCTTTTAAAAGTACCTTCTACCAAAAGTGATAAGGCACTGAGGGAAGCTTTAAAGTCAAAGGAAAGAGTTCTCTGTCTTCTAAATATTAAATCTTAGCTTCCATTATCTGGGACCACAGTTGTTACAACTGTTAACAATTCAGTGTCCAGGAATATTTGCAGGAAGAAGCTGTCTAAATCCTGCTCTGAAAGCCTTACACACCCATGAGTCCTTACAGGTAGTCCGGACTAAAAGTACAAGCTCTGTCTTTATTATAAGGTTACATTAACAGAATTTTTCAAGACTGAAAAATATTTTTTCCCTCCTTTCCCTTTACCCTCTGGGAAAATAAGGGACAATCTCATCTGAAACATTTCCTACGCCCTCCCTCCTGCTACGGGCTGAGAAATCGTTTATACACTAGTTGTCCAGTTTGCAGCTGCCTCCCAACGTCATTTCCACATACTTTTACGAAACTGACTGCCAATAAACACAAGAAAACCTTATCACATGCTATTTCGTATTTCAAAAATAATATTTATTATAACTTAAAGGAAGCAGTAAATACCAGAAATAACAAATACCACAAAATTAGAAGGCATATATAAGTCAAGAATCAGTACAAAAGACGGCCATAAAAGGTTGCAAGCTCATGTGAGCAATGTGCTATAAAATCCTGAAGCATAATACTTTCACATCTTATGAGAAATGCTTGTTGTTGTTTTTTCAGTAGACCTTTCAGTAACTGTACAAATGTAATTTTAATCAGGTAATACTTATATTTGATTTATAAATATACAGATATATACATTCACGAAAATGTCTTAACCATGCATTTGCAAAAAAGGGCTTTATTAAATCATATTTCTAAACAAAACTCCAAAATCTACCTGATTCAGAGAATGCTTGATTGTTGTTTTTTTCTGCTTGTAGACCCGAAAAGTAACTTTCATAATTGTATATCCACAAAAATAGTGGCAAGGAGTTTATTAAATACTTTGGAGCTACAATTCTATTCATTTTTATTTGAATAGAATAAATCAGGTTAAACTTAAAAAGGATTTTCTTTAGAGAAAGTCTGCATCAGATTAAGCTATAAGCTATCTTGATCACTTTATGGTCTATAAGGCAGTCCAGAAATCATCTTTGTTATCATCTGTCATATTGAAAAATAAAATAAAATAAATCAAGTTCTTAAAAAGTAACAGGTAAATTTCCCCTCCCTGAAATTTTGGGAATTCGGGGCTTATCTGTCATTAAGTATACTCTATATACTTCTCTGTAGGTTAAAAAAAAGCAAATTTAATTTTTCACTTGCTTTACACAACTTCCACAATTGGTTATCGATGAAAAATGTATTCTAGTATCAACATGCATTCTGAGTGAAGGGCAGGAAAAAAGGAAGAATGGAAATTTAAACGGGGCACAAATCACACTATCTGGAATTTCAACATCCTTGGTTTGGCCTAATTTTGAGTATTGCTTATGCTACCTTAGATGGTTATCAGTAATAAAATGAGACAGGCAGATATTTGATGAATACAGAGATTCAGAGAAGGTGGGAGTTAGAATGGCTTTAAATGTTTGCTTTTCAATGTTTTCAACACAATATCACATATTGCAAACTGGCACAATTATGCCCACCAAACACACACTGCTCTATATTTAACTTATGTTATAATTTCAAAACATCTCTCATTTTTCCAAAGCTTTACAACAATTACTTGGATTTCACAAAAAAGCAAGATTATCATAATCTTCAACAAATTAATATTTCACTATAAGCTACATAGAAGAGCCAACAGCAGCCCATACATTAAATCCTCTCTCTTTTTTTAATGCTCATAAGTTCACAAGTTACAAAACAATTTTCAAATAATGGGTTTTGAATTTTCATTATTTTTTTTACAGGACCATCATGGTTCAGATGAAATTGGCCTATCTTAAAATGTAAATTGAACGCTTAAAAAGCTGTAGCCACTTCAGTTGTACGTCGACCACCAACTTTAACAAATTCACGGGGGAATTTGTCTAGCTGTTCATATGCCAGCCGTCCATCTTCTCCTGAACAGCGACAAAATAAAACAACAATTTAATGTTTCATCTTTTCAACCTGTGGTTCTAAACTGCAAATTCCAATCTCACGCTGCATGGCATGACAAGACTGGATATAATATCTGACATTTCAAAGAACTCTGATTATGGACAAACATCGGGTCTCCTTTGAGACGACCTGAAATCTTGGTGACTTCATGGAAGTGGCCTTTCAAGTTTTCTTGGTAACAATAATGGCACTGTTTTATCATGGGCTTCTTCCAAATTTTTATTTTTACTTCCTAGTATAGCCTACAGCCCTGGAATTTTCTATAAGAAATCTTACCTTTCCTCTCAAAAGATGAGGAAGAAGGAAAAGGAAGATGGAGAAATTGCTCCTTCTTATTTTCGGCTTCTCCTTTCCTGAGAATTCCAGTCACGGTGAACGGAGTACAAGTTTTTTACACAGCAAGTCACTTAATTATACTACCATGTTCATGTCAATAGGAGAGGATTATGGATGGTAAATTTGGTAATACTACCTCATTTCTATTTTTTGTAGTTCTTTGATTAACCCTTCTCATACTAATATTTTGTCGTGTTCATTAGGTTTCTTTTTCCATCTGGAGTAAAAAGAGATACCAGCAACATCATAAAAAAAAAAAACCCAACCTACCAAGAGAGAGCAAAGTTTCAGAAGCTGTATTCCTAACTTCTTCATTGCCAGACTGGCAAAGAGTGACCAGCATTTTAATACTTTCAGTTGCCTATAGAACAATAAAGAAATAAATAAATAATTCAGTTCTTTTCTTTCTTACAGAAAATCTTGCTTTATAGTGATTAACAGAACTGTACATCTGGGTTTTAAACCTGTATATAAAGAATAGAAAATAGCAGAGTTGGAAGGGAACTTGGAGGTCTTCTAATCCAACCCCCTGCTCAAGCAGGAGACCCTATGCCAGGGGTAGGCAACCTTGGCTCTTTTATGACTCGTGGACTTCAACTCCCAGAATTCCTGAGCCAGCTGTCCACGAGTCATAAAAGAGCCACGGTTGCCTACCCCAACCCATACGGTAAGGTCTGTTTACCGACAGGTTAGAGAAGAATTCTTGGAGGTCACTACCTCGAGGGTAATGAAGGCCTCCATTCGGTAAGACGGTTAATTAACAAGAGTGTTAAATTTTTATATTTTTGTATACACAAAAGAGTTCGGTAGACCTGCACGGAGGTGTCGAGTCTCTTAGAAAACGAGTTGGTGTCACCGATGAGGTTCCCATGCAGACACATCTGAAAACATCCTCCCAAGAAACTTCCCGGGCCTTCCAAAGGAGGCAACTGGTGTCATGATTTCAGCAGAGATACTTTGTTTACACAAAGATTCTTTACAAGGCAGCGGGTTCCAATGCATTTTAGTTTTATTAATTATGCACGTTTTAAAATTAAAGGTATTTGCAACGCTAAAAGATACACACACGTAGAGAGACTGATTACCGTATATATATATATAAGAATGGTAGATACTATTAGTGGAACAACCTGCCTCCAGAAGCGGTGAATGCTCCAATACTGGAAGTTTTTAAGAAGAAACTGGACAGCCATTTGTCCGAAATGGTATAGGCCAGGGTTACCTGCCTGAGCAGGGGGTTGGACTTGATGACCTCCAAGGTCCCTTCCAACTTTATTATTATTATTATTATTATTATTATTATTATTATTATTATTATTATTATTATTATTATTATTATTATACGTATTGTTGTTATATTTACAGGCAGTCCTCAACTTATAACCATTCATTTAGTGACTGGTCAAAATTACAACAACACTAAAAAAAAAGGTGACTTTTGACAGTTTTTCATTCTTACAACCATTGCAGCATCCCCTTGGTCTCTTGGTCAAAATTCTATTATAATGACTGCAGTCTCCTGGGATGATGTAATCACCTCCTGACAAGCAAAGTCCATGGGGAAGCCAGATTCACTTAACAAACAGATTACTAACTTAACAACGGCAGTGATTCACTGAACAACTGTGGCAAGAAAGATCATAAAATGGGCAAAATTCACTTAACAACTGTCTTGCTTAGCAATGGAAATTTTGGATTGAACTGTACCCTTAGTCGAGGACTACCTGTACCATACTCTCAAATGACTTATGACAATTTATGCAATAACAGCTAACTACAAAAATACATAATTTGTTGGTAGTGAGGGACATCATGACAGATTATTTTGACACAATTATCTTTCAGTGTCCCAAATTACATGGTAGGGGGGTGAAGGATAATTCTTGACTAAAATCTATGCTGAAGGGGACAGGGGAAAGGAGGAATTATTCTCTTTTCTATTTCATCAACTCTCCTCACTAAATGGTTGCATTTTCTTCACATATATTTGCCTCCATTTATACATAGGCCCTAATTTCAGCCTAGGAAACATTTCCATGACAGAAAGGACGAGCTATGCACAAGAGGATTTGTCTTAGAAATCTACAAAAGTTGATGAAGTTAGCAGTGATGGCGAAATTGACTGCTTTGATTAAAGAAAAGAATACAATTAATTTTGTTTTTATTTGGAAACTGCTTTTGGACTTAGTGCTAGGGGTGGGGAAAAAATGAATATTTGATTTTGGGAATTGCTGATTAGATAGGTTTGTTGTTATAGAAATGGCTAGTATATTATGTAAACGTAAAAAGGTGAGGTTGTATGTTATTCTACTGCACCAAAAGAAGTCGGAAGTTCTTTTCTTTTTCTTTTCTCTTTTCCCCTACACTTTTTCTTAATAATAATAATAATAGTAAAGTTGGAAGGGACCTTGAAGGTCATCTAGTCCAACCCCCTGCTCAGGCAGGAAACCCTATACCATTTCGGACAAATGGCTGTCCAGTCTCTTCTTAAAGACTTCCAGTGTTGGAGCATTCACCGCTTCTGGAGGCAGGTTGTTCCACTGGTTAATTGTTCTCACTGTCAGGAAGTTTC
>NW_015387007.1:183086-187329 GCF_001527695.2 Protobothrops mucrosquamatus | reverse complement strand
TTGAAAGGAGAGCATTGATTGTTTAGGTAAGGGGGAAAAGGGCAACCAATTACCACAAAAGTTCTTACTTCCTGCCGCCACCCTTCCTGTGTAGGATGCAATCAGAGATGTGTAAATGTTCTATGAATGAAGCATCATCCTACGTGTGGAAAAGCCGCTTTGAGCTCATGCCCAAACCGCAACATTTGTTTTGAGTATTTGGATCTGTGCCTGGTCTAAAGCCAGGCTATTCTAGGCCAAAAGAGTTAGGGAGGTTGAACAGCAGGAAAAAGCCAGCCTGGCAAACTGGGGGAAGAGAAGGCTGTTGTACACTGTTGTCTCTCTCCCCTCAGCTACTCCAGGCATGGCACATCCCACTGGACCATCTATCCCCACCATTCTTCTCAGAGTAATCCCTCCCTCCCTCCCTGTAACAGCATAACCCACCAGCCTGCCCATCCCCATAGTCTTCTTAGCTTCTTCCTTCCCTCTACAGGAGAGGGTTGGCCATGCTCCAGAATATATTCCCATTCACTTCAGGCAACCTGGCCTGCATCTCACCGATGCCGAGAGCAAAAAGCAGCATGTGCAGGGATGCCACTGATAAAACATTTCTGGCTGTCGTATCAACTGGAAAAGACCCAGAGGGAACCAGATCTAAAATCACACTTTCTTCTACTGAATGATCTACCACCTCCCTGGAGCAATGAGCAATGACATCTAGCAATTCGATCTTATTTTTATTGGTAGTCACCTTCAATTTATTATCTCTCATCTAGTCTAATACCAATTGCACATAGGCATTTAGAGAAGCTCCATCCTTATCTCAAGATATTATAAAGAAATCAATTGGGTATTATTAGCATATTGGTAGATACTCAGCAGTTTCATGTAGCTACTGAAAATCTGAGTAGTGCCACAAGAGACATCAAATAATAATATATAACAATGGCTGTTTTATCTATATGCCTCCTAATGGCACCATCTGAAATCTATCTGAGAGTCAGAAGTGCAGTAAGTGACTCCTATTTTCCAAATTCTGCGCTAACTAGAAGAATAAACTTAAGCTACTGAGGGGGAGAAAAATCTATTGGGTTAACCAAAGTAATCCAACCCTGTAGTATTCTCAGCATGTTAATATAAATCCAGCCAATTGCAATTGTTCAATTAACCAGGTTCAAACTATTATTTAGTATGATGTTTAAAAACAACTAAAATCTGGTAATTGTACTTTTGCCTAATAGGTTTTCTCTAACACTTACCTTTTCCCTGAAGTGTTTGTTTTCTGCTGCAGCAGCTGACAATATTGTTACTACAGCTTCATAGGTTTCCCTTTTATTTTCAGTCAGAAGGACCGCCAAAGATTTCAGCACTTCTTGTTCAGGTGAGAGACTAATGGAGGTTAAATAGGCCTTATTCTGCAAGAACTTTTCATCTCTTAAAGACTGTAGAGTTTGTGCCATTAAAGCTAAAACACAAAGACATTTAACAATTTGTCCCTTTTTAGAAAAAGTTAACAGATTTGACTAATAGATGACTTTGAAATGCATGCAAACATCCAACAGTATCTGTGAAGTGTAAAATACTTTTAAATATGTGAGAATGAGCTATCCATATTACTACCACTGCTGACCATAGCTACAGTGTTCTATCTACAGCCTCCATCACAAACTGTAGAACTCATGGCTGAAACACACGGCTTACCGTAATTTGTGTAATTGTTCATTCCTCTTACACCCTCTTTTTTGTATAGAACAAAATGATGAAGAACACTCTACCAAAAAAATCTGTCTTATGTAAAGAACAATTATGAAATGTTCTGGAATCCTCAACAACATTCAGATGCTTTTCTACCATTTTAGTTGTTCCTAACAGTATTGCTGCATTATGGAATTTGAACTTCTGAAGAGCCTGTTTCTTACCTTCTCTTGCAAGCTGAAGCAAATAGTTTGCCAGATCACTAACATTTTTATTAGCTAAATAGCTGTAATACTGAAAAACTGTTATGACTTCCAAGGACAGACTGGAGGAGAGGAGAGGTTCTGCACGGTCCAAGATATGAGAAATCAAATTTCCGAATACTGCATACAACCAGATAAAAGTATTAGTTAGCAAATGAATCCTCATTAATAAGAGCAATATAAAATTACTGCAGGCAAGTCACTTTTAGAAAGGGTAATGAGTTTTAGAAAAAATAGACCACTTCATACTTTCTAGAAATTTAGAACTATAATTTCCAGAAAGAATCAGTATGACAATGATTGGAGATCATGAAAACTNAGAATATGTAGCCTCTGTCTCCTATAGTGTCATAAAGGGCCATGGTTCCCCACCCTTGCTCCATGCCAATCTCCATTTTAAATCTCATCCCGTGTTCTCCATATATGATCTTACTTTATCATGGCCCACTTGAACCTGAACAGAACTTCTGTTCATTCTTTGCTGTTCAACCATGCCATGTTGAACAGCAACGAATGAACAGGAGTTCTGTTCAGGTTCAAGTGGACCAGGTTAAAATAAGATCATATATGAAGAACATGGGATGAGATTTAAAATGGAGATTGGCATGGAGCAGGGGTGGGGAGCCATGGCCCTTTTATGACTTGTAGATTTCAACTCCCAGAATTCCTGAGCCAGCATGGCTGGCTCAGGAATTCTGGGAGTTGAAATCTACAAGTCATAAAAGGGCCATGGTTCCCCACTTCTGGCATGGAGAGTAGCAATAAAATTTGGGCCTTCATGTCTTGTTGGAAATATCTGAAGAGAAGTAAGTTTTTTTTCTGGATAAAAGACCTTTCACATTCCGTGGCTTCTTTGGACAAGCACATTGGCTAGTTTTTCCCCCCAACAGCAAGAGTCTGCCATTTTTGCCTTATACAAGAGAACTACCAGTACAAAGGAAATTAACTTCCAAAAAACAAAGGCTGTGTACCCAACACAGAAAACAAGAGCAGATGGGTCTCAATATTATTTTTTGAAAAAGCATGTAACCCTATGGGATACCTGGATAAGCTGTGTGCAGTACTGCAAGTGCTTGACTATGGTGATATCAAGGCTTTCATTTCCGGTGGTCAATGGCAGAGGACTTCCAGCCACACTGGTTCCAACTCCTGTGTCTTCCGTCAATGCTTCACTGAGATGCCCTCTGCCTTCTGGGTGTTCTGACCTGTAACTGTTCAAGCTGGGAGGTAAGTGAGCAGTTTGATTTTCTTTTCATGTAAGCAATGGACAAGAGAAATTGTTGAAAGCACTCTCCTGTAACCAAACAGCTCTTCATAGGCCAGTAACCTTTTAATGAATACATTGTATCTCAAATTGGCAGTAGCATTAGGTAAAAAGTGCCAAAAAAGTGTCTGCGTTTAAAGGATATATCGTTTACCACACTAGCCTACTTGTTTCTTTGAAACAATCATTTTTTTTGTAAGGAAGTCTTCCTAAGAAGTCTTTGAAATCAACCTTTGCTATAACTTTTCTTTTCCTTTTTTTTTTCTTTTCACCTTGGTTTGTTAACAACATCCTTTGCCAAACTGCTCTGTGGATATAACTGAACTACAGATTTGTGGTTTTCAAAAGTTATACAATTAAGATGTAATATGTCAGTCCTTTCCTGACATGTGATTAATTGTCCAGCTAAAACAAAATTAAAAAGTAAGAGAGAGAGAGAATCTGTTGGAAAGGAAGTCATAATTGATTTACAAAGAACAAACACCAGTTTTCTGTTTCCTTTATTCATGGCATACAAAAATCTTTCATTCTCCAAACTATTTTAAGTCAAGGAAATGTTTAAACTTTAATGAAGTCTTGACCGCTCAGCAGCTTCCCATATCATCAATTATGGTATCCTTCTACATCAGCTTTGGGGGTTCACGTGAGGGCAAAGTTTTATTCCCATGTTCCTCTATCCCCTGGGGTAAATACCCATCACATTGATACGGGAGGTATAGCCTGCAATGCCTGCTTTTGTGACCTGCTACAAATGCCTCAACACTCTCTCCACTTCTATTTTTCATTTACACAAAACTGCTGGATGAAGCCATTTGATGGCATAGGGTAAGGTATCATAAGTATGCAAATCATAGTCGGTTACACATCTCCATCCCAGGCTGACCAAGCCTTGCAAAGCCTTGGAGATCTTGCCTTGGTATCTGGAGGCTATGGGCATCTGAATAGGGAGGAATAGAGTTTAGATCAAGCCTAGTAGGACTAGGTGGGTCCAGTGATATTCCATTTAGTTCTGGATGGTGTTGCACAACCCAAGACAGAA
>NW_015387007.1:149280-180703 GCF_001527695.2 Protobothrops mucrosquamatus | reverse complement strand
GAGAGAGAGAGAGAGAGAGAGAGAGAGAGAGAGAGAGAGAGAGAGAGAGAGAGAGAGAGAGCGTCAGAGAAACTGAAAATATGCTAAATTTGTCTGTTTATACATGGGTATATGCATTTTATTAAACAAACGCTGGCTTAGGGCTGTGACTCCTGTCAAAATGACAGCTCACTGCTTGATTAAATATTGAATGTATATTCTCTTATTCTTTGTATATTTTAATTCTTTTTAATGAATTCTAAAATTGTGATTTAATATTGTTGTACGCTATCCATAGAAAATAGTCTTTAAAAGAGTGATGTAAGTAAAAAAAATGAAACTTACTACCTTTGCTCATAAATATGGTGAAGAAAATGAAGATCAGAAACTCAATTATTTAGTGTTTTAAAACTATTTAATAAAGGTAATTTAAAAAATTACATTTCCTGTACAAACAACGCTTTATGTGGTAACGTAAACTGAAGAGTGTAAATGTAACATTTAATGGTCTTTAACAGAGCTGTCATATTCTGTGGTAATTACTGTAGTACATTTTAGTTGAAATCGAATGCTAGTGTTACATGAGTACAAATTTAACCCAAGATTATCCAATGAAGTGCTAATGCATTTCAATCAAAGTGGCCAATTATAAATCTGGAAAAAGTATGTGCACTGAAAAGCTTCTGTAATACTAGTCTGAAAATGAAGTTCAGGAGCTATTCAAACAGCAATACTGCAATATTATAACAGGACAGTGACTGACTATATTGTAAAATAAATATACATTTCAGTTAAATGGGATTAAATGGATTACATAAATGAATTAAATTTATAGAGATGTAAAAAAAATGCCAGGAATTATCTCCAGATATTTCTCTAGTAACATCTATAATTAAACTATTCAATTTACAAACAGATACGGTAATAAAATAGCTTTATGATAATGAGTGGCACTTTATTGTGCTCCCTGTAGTATTCTACTACATAAGAAGAGTTTTCACAATGACATCACTAATTCAATTTGGCACTGGTTCATTTGGCATACTAATTTATTATGACATGGAACCAAGACTTAGTTGTATATACTGCTGTATGCGAAAACAACATGGAATTACTTAACTGTCAGTTAAGTTACATCAAAATAAAAGGGGGGAGAAAGGAAAATGTAAAATCTCCTTCAAAGTCAAACTTTTCTTCTATAGGCAGAGGAATAATTAATCTTAAAAACAAGCAAAGCAGTAAACAATAAGTAGGATTGGAACTGGTCAATATTTAGATGAGAGGCCATGAGAAAAATTACAGAATTGTGGACAGATACTTGAAAAACATTCCAGTAGAGAATACTGACAAACCATTTCTGTACTGTAATTAATTATATCAGAATATCCATGAACTTACCAGGGTTAAGTTTATCCAACCACCTGCCAACTTACATTAAACAAGGGAAAGAAAACTGTTATTCAATTCAGCTTGACCACTCATACCTGACTGATTTTGAGATTTCAGTTGGTGGATCTGCTCCTCATAGTACCTCATTACATACTACTGGAATGGGAGGGCAGAACGCATCAGAGTTCCCACAATTTTGTTACAATTTTGTTATTTTAGCTTATCTAATGATATTGTTCCATTTAAGGCTTCTTTCTTTGTTATGTGTAAAGTACATCTATACTGTAGATTTTAACAGCCAAAAGTAAAATTCAGTAGTATCTTTCTGAGATTATTTCATTAGACAAAGACTTGAACTGGCCCTTTCATTTTGTGGTTTCTTTGTTGGTCATTCTTATTGAATGTAAATGCTGAATTGATGCTTGCTACCAGGAACGCTACTATCTAAACGCTAGTTTTATTACTGAAGATTACATAATAACAATTCTTCTATTCACAATGAGATTTCTTATTTGAAGCTG
Organism: Protobothrops mucrosquamatus; assembly: GCF_001527695.2. Taxonomy (NCBI): domain Eukaryota; kingdom Metazoa; phylum Chordata; class Lepidosauria; order Squamata; family Viperidae; genus Protobothrops; species Protobothrops mucrosquamatus. Next base: position 178,814 of record NW_015387007.1, on the reverse strand, counting down.
AACTTACTTTTAGGATCTCATCTAGATGTGTAATTCCTTGGTCCAATTCCTGGAATTCTTTAAATTGTGCTTTATGAGGTTCAAGAGCTAATAGAAGCCCGTGAAATGCTTCTTCTAGACTTCCATCAACACATGATTTATAGCCTTCAGATTCTCCACTAATTGACCCCTCACAATGATATTTTTCAGGTGTCATTGGCCCCTCTCCAGATGTCAGTCTTTTAACCAGCTGCTTCGTGATATTGCCTTCAAAGGTATCCAGCTCTACAGGTTTGACGTCTGATAATTCATCTGTATCCGGAAGAAGTGACTCTGAGGCACTACTTGCTAAAATCACACTGTTGCCTCTCAAATGAGGAGAACTTTGGCAAAGCTCAGAATCTAGATTTGTGGTCATATTTTCACTATGCACTTGTGATGTTAAGTTGTTGGATTCAGATGTGGAGTCTTCACAGCTTGAATGAATATTGTGCACAGTGTCAGGTTTGGATAAACTTATGCCTGGGGTTGTGGCAATAATTTCAGGATTGGAATTATCTATGGTAGAGGATGAGTCTGTTGAACTATATGATGTAGTACAATGTCCACTGGTAATGTCATTGAAACTGAAAGAAAATGAGCTTTTCTCATTTTTTGCTGTTCCATTTCCAAAAACATCATCTGGTAAATTTAACTGCAAATATAATAAAAACAGTTAAAATTAAAATTTCACCAAGTTTTAAACAAAGCTGACGTTAAGCATTATTTTTTTTAAAAAAGACACAATTTGCTTCTGTGAAATTAGACTATTTGGAACTATGAAATAAATTCATTTAGCTTTTATGCTACTGATCTTTTCTAAAGTGATAGGAAGATATTTAAAAAAAACCTGTCAAAAAGCCAGAAAATAAGAAGGATCAGAAGTAGTCCAGAATGTGTACAGAAAAGTTCTAAAACAATTATGATGCTTTTTGAGCATTGCAAACTCATTATCTTTATGAACAAATTAGAGTCTTTTATTTTGCTGACCAGATTTTATATAGAGAAAATAGGCTGAAGAAACAAAATGCACACCAACAGAACGTCATATGTCATTATATAATTGGTATTACAGTATAATGGATTATACCATATAGTATACTGAGGATTATCTTGTCCTTTTATTCAGCAATGCTGAAATATAGAAGTTAAACATAATTTCTCAAAGATAATTAAGTAGTTTCAATATTGCAGCCTGAAATCAACGGAGATAAAGTGCGAATTTTTCACTTTAGACTGCATCCAATTTATTTTCTTAGTCTCCTGCCAAAAAATAGTTTATGGACAAATATCAAACCATGTGCATATATAAATATGCTCATAAAATATTTCAAATAACAAGTGCTTTCTTATTTTAGCCTTTTCTCTAAAAAAGAATTTGCAAAACTAAAGCCAGTCAGAGTTTTATTTGACTATATAAGCAACTTGAGCCAATAGTTATTTGCTAAATAAATAGTCAGCAAACAAGCTAGATCTGAAAGAAAAATATCGGATTTAGGACATGCATAAAAATAGAGGAACTGCTTAAGAAATGCAGTAAGATATTTTATCACACTATCTGGACTCACATATTGTTCTAGCCCTGTTCTAGACCTCAGCCTGAGAGATGGCAGATCACTAAATGAGCGACTGCAACGTAGTTTGTCAAAGAAAGCGTCTTGCAGAGTCTCTAAAATGGCAGAGTGGAGACTGTCTTGTGGAGGATGTCGCCATTTCTTGAAGTGTTAAGGCAAAAAATGGGGCAATTAATTCATTACATCATCTTTTAAATATACTGTAAGTGTACAAAGTACAGACTGATAAGAAAATTTAGTGCAATTCTTCAGAACCCAAGCACACACTAAATGAGTTTTTATGGAAGCTTCTCACACCTAAATGATCCTTTGTCTATAAGGGGAAAATATTACACCTTCTTTCCTAAAAGAAGAAGTGGGTGGGATCCACATTAGCCATATAACATACAGAAAGTTCTTTTCATTTATAGAATCTTCCCCACTGGATCAAGGAATAGGTTAGGGATAGAAAAGATAACCTTTGCCTATTCTCCCTTTTTCCTTTGTCTCTCTTTTTGTTACCTCAAACAAAATTGACCAAACCATGCTACTTAGCCACTAATTGTTTTTGCTATTACTTACAAAGAATGACTGATCCTTGAAAGTTGGTGTTTCTGGAGTGCCTTGACTATAAATGGACATCCTTCTTTGAATAGCTGACACTTTGTTTGTGTTGCCTGTTGATGGGGTAATGTCCTCCACATCAAATGGACTGCAAAAGTATAAATCTATTATTAGACTGAATCATCATTAAACCATTATTCTGCTGAATTACAAGGTTTTCTTTTCACTTAAGATATTACGGCACAAGCAATTCAGTTTTTTTCTAGTGAAGTTCTGCACAATGTAAAATTGATTCACAAAATAGCATCCTTGTATATATTCTCATTTCACATTTTCATATCAGAAGAGTGCATATATTCTGTGGGTGCCATCTCAAAAGTTAACCTAAAATACCATCTAGCTCCTTAAAAACTCTGGTTTGCCAGTTCAGTAGAGGTATATCCAATAATTTTATTTTCTTTGCTGTTGTTATTGGAACAATAGTTGATTTGAAATGATGATGGCTCTCCATAAAACCAGCTTTACTTACTGCCAAGTGATTTCCAGATTCAGCTTTATTGTGCCAAGGTCATTGATATCCACAGCGACAATCTGAGGCTGAGCGGCAAATAAGTCTTTCGTTTCACAAGTAACACTTCCAACCAAAATATGAGTGGCAAGACCTTTAAGTTCTGTGACCTTTGGAATAAATTATTAGTGTTAATAATTAGGAACAAAATAATTGTCAATTAACAGCTCATTATTTCAGGAGCATCTTCAGATATCAAATATTCACTTTTTTTGAATTCTAATCCTTCTAAGACCACACTGTTTGTTCAGTAGAGTAAGAAATACTCGGACTTATGTGTTATTATTGTGTACAATTATGTGAAAATTATAAGGATACTAAAATGGTTCAGATTTATATTTCATACTTGCATGGATGGTATTTTATTTTGTCATAAAACAGAAAGCTGCAAACCACTGATACACTTAGCTCAGTTTTCTTACAATATATTACTAATGATGCATTATTTACACAGTTCAGAGTCATAAAAGCTAATAATAATTTGTTTGTGGGAAATTTCGATGAATGGATGAGGAAGTAAGACTAGGGGGAAAATCTAGTATGTAAGACTACAACATAAGTAAAGAGTGCCAAAAAGTACTGTTTTTAAAAAATGGATTTTATACAAAATAATAATAATAAATGGTTGTGAATATGACATTAATTATTGTATTAATGACTACCATTTCCAAAATATTCACTCCATTTCTGACTCCTCTTTCACTAACTCTGTCTGATTTATCTACCAGAACAATGGCATATAAAAATATTCCTCTTTACATGCAGATGATATAGTTGGCAAATAAAAACCTTAATCTCTTATGGCACCATTAGAAGTCATTGTTCTTTTAATTGTCACTGAACAAAAATTCATAAACGTATTATTTTAATTATTAATAGTGATGTTCCACTATATTGTTAATACACATGTAGCTTTTTCTTCTGTTAATTAGTCTGATACAATAAAATAGTTTGAAAGAAAAAAAGTATAAATTGCATAGTCTCTTTTATACTGAAATAAAAAGCACTGAAAGTATCATTTTAAAAAATGGAAGGAAGTTTGTGTTTATTCATTCCGTTGAAAGGGCTTACTTGATAAGGCACATTTAACATTTTATTACTTGATCCTTTAACATTTAATACTTCATTTAAACATTCAACTGAAAAGCATCATCTTTGAAATAATACATGAAACTTCTAATTATGCTCTCTAATGCAGACAGTCTTTGACTTACAGTAGGTCACTTAGCGAGGATTTCCCCCCCCCCCCAATTTTAAAAGGATGACAGCTACTTAATGACTGCTGAAAAAAATGCTGGAAAAAAATAGGGCTGGTGACTCACTTAACTACCACAATGACTTACAACCGTAATTCTGGGCTCAATTATGGTCATAGGTCAAGGACTATCTGTACAGAAAAGCAAATTCCCAAATCCAAACCTCTTGAAAATTACAGTAAACTGATCCACATAAATGAAGCTACAAAGCACCTAATATCCTTGCCTGACTAGTTTTTTTCTCAGTGGAATTTCACAGTAAAATGTGTAGATGCATGCAAAATATTATCAATACATTCAGTGAATCAAAGCAAACCAGAATGCCACTGCTTATTCTCCATATAGATCAATATTTCTAATGGAATGCGTTATTGGCTTTAAGGAAAGAGGAGAGATGCTGCCTAGGAAACAATTCAGATAAGAGAAACAGGAGCCCACAATCACTTAACAGCACAGAAAGAAACTGAGAAAAGACCTGCCCTCATAGCTCAGGCAGTCAAAAATGGCAGGTGAGAAGTTTGTATTTTCAGATTTACAAGATTCTGTTCATGTAACCTTACAATAAAGAGAATTACTTCATCTAGTCCTGCTTCCTGTCTGATTCACCTGGGAGGGCTGACAATATTACAGTTACATTACAATTATATTTAGGAAAGCTGAAAATCCATTTCTTTTCTTTTCTAAAGCCTTTAACTGTTAATTGATTTTAACTCCACCGATGTTGAGGTCATCTTTTATATTTGCATTTTGTTTTAACTATTGTAAACAGAAAGGCAGGCAATATATTTAATAAGTAAACAGTACATCAATACCTTAATGGAGATTAGCCCAGCAATAAGGGGGAGGAAGATCATTTCTTCTCCATCCCAACTTTGCTTATCATTGACTTCTATTTTGCCTTTTAGTTTCCATCTTTGACGACCATACCTCATAAATATCTGTGAAAACAAAATGTGATCTTACTGGTCATATTCATACATACCTTGTTCTCATTTTACCATTCTGAATCGATCACAATGAGTAAAGATCCCAACAGAATTAATGGTTTTGCTACAATGTATTACAGGACCTGGTTCTGTTTTGGATTGGAAAATAACGCAAATCATATACTTCCAAGAAAAAACTGGATAGGATTCTTAGTACATCACTCTAGAACAGGGGTAGTCAACCTTGGCTCTTTTATGACTCATGGACTTCAACTCCCAGAATTCCTGAGCCAGCATGGCTGGCTCAGGAATTCTGGGAGTTGAAATCCATGAGTCATAAAAGAGCCAAGGTTGACTGCCCCTGCTCTAGAACATCACAAAAAAGAAAAAAAGAGTCACCTCAAAGTGAGATGGGCTACAAACAAATCTAATGCATAAATAAAAAATAAAATTACACAAGGTTAGCATAAATATTATTTTATGAAGCGTTACAACCTGATGCATAAATGCAGAATCACAAAGTATTCAGACTAGAGATATGACTTTGTTCTTGTTCTTTGTTCTAAATTTCCACCTTACTACTTGTCGGCAAGATAAAATACCTATCTCTGGAGAAAAAAAGGGCAGCCGACTTGAACTATTGATCTGCTCTACTCAGCCTGTCGTAGTTAGATTTGAGAGCCACAAGAGGGAAAGAACCTATGCCAAGAATAAAATATTTAGAGACTGCTGACATGCTTCCAAGACAAAACTAAAGAAAGATCTGTTGTTATCTTGCAAGGCATCAATCAGCTCTCTGGGACCAATTTCATAGTCTTTATGTGGGAACTGTTCAGAGTGCATTCATCCATAAACAGAGAATAGTGGGACCTTTCTTGCTGTACAGGACATGAGAACAGTAAGAAATGCATGATGAAAAATGACATTTACAAAGTTACTTACTTCATACTGGTCTCCAGGGCAAAGTCGAGCAAAGCCAGCCAGACCTAGAAGCCAATAACAGTTAAAAACTGTTTCAGATAAAATGCTTATGTTTGAGAAGTGTTTCAGATGAAATGTTTGCGTTGTCTCCTTTTATGTTAATGACAAACCCTACAATGTTGCCAGAGCACTTATGAATCTAAGGGAGCAACTTTCAGAGCCCATTTTATTCTTTTCTCTTCATTAATAAAAATGATTGTTTTCCACATTCATCTTCTCTGAAGGACCGAGAATAGTAATGACTGAAACTTGATTGTTTGCTATTGCAAGAGTTAATATAATGCATGAGAACACCATCAAACTATCAGTATCTAACTCAGTGATGGCAAACCTGTTAGAGACCGAGTGCCCAAACTGCAACCCCAAACCCACTTATGCATTGTCGGGTGCCGGGTGGGTGTGGCCATTGGCTGGGTGTGGCCAATTGGGTGGGTGTGGCCCATTGGATGGGCGTGGCTGCGGTGGTAACGGCAGACTGGGTGGGATTAAAAAATTCAATCAATCAATTCCAACTTTGCAAGAGCTTTTTTTTCCCCGCGAGAAGCTGAAATTGACTCATTGATTGAACCTTTTTTTTTTTTTTTGCACATGGCGGTGGAGGCCTAAAGCAAAAAGGTTTTATAAAATCCAGCTGAAGGCCTAGGACTGGGGCGACGGCATGCGTGCCCACAGAGAGGGCTCTGAGTGCCGCCTCTGGCACCCGTGCCATAGGTTCGCCACCACTGATCTAACTTCTTGAATTCTGCATGCCCAATTGGCACAATCTGAGTATTAATGTCTTTAAAAAATCACAAATCTCTTTAAAATATAACTTTCTAATTCATATGAAGAAACTAAATTCTGTTCAAATAAGGAATGCATTTAGCTATCATTTCTCATTTAAAGTAATATCATTCGCTTTATCTTTTTCTCATGTTAACTTTTGGGCAACTCTGTCCCTGGAAATAGATGTCATTATATAGATCTAAAGTGAGCAGAAAAAGAAACTTTTTTACTATGCTTATTTTTTTAAATACATATTAAACCCAATTAATATGGACCTTCTTTTACTTTTAAAGATATATTTAATTCCTTTGAAAGTCCTAGAACTCTAGGTGTGAAATCCTTATATAAACTTGGGGGGACTCTCCAGAGATGAAGAGAAACCTCAAGAGATGGGAAGGAGAAGAGTTGGGAGTTCTCCTAATTGAAAAATCATCGATTTGCAATTTCTGATTTGCAAACTATTATCACAGTGTTTTCTCTGAAGCAAAAACTGATTCTATAGTTAATTGGCTCAGCTTCCCAACATACTATATATACCCCACATACTCTGACCAATCCTCAGATTTTTCTTTCCTATCTCTTTATCAGTATAGTTCCTATATGCTTTAGGTCATGGATGTCAAACTTGATCGCATCACATGATTTATTGTGACGTATCGCAACATTTTTTTTCCTTTGTGGAGTCGGGGTGGGTGTGACCTGCGCGTGATGCATCCGGCCCGCGGGCCATCAGTTTGACACCCCTGCTTTAGATTGTTAATGTCTTTCTGAAATGTGGCGTTTAGAACTACATTCAATATTCTAGCTGCAGTAGAAAAACCATGACTTAACGCTAAGTATCTATTAAAACTCTCATCTAAGTCTCTCCCTCTCTCTCTCAAACACATACACACATACATAAAACAAATGCTACAGTGAAGGGACTGGGTTTAGCTGTATGGAGCAACAAGGAAATCCTTGGAACACACTTTTTGATCTCTAGGTGGCGGCAGTGCCTCATAAATTCTTGCTGATCAATATTTTTTTTTACTGGTTTAGTTTTTTTAAATATTTGTAATCTTCATTAATTACAACTCCTTTTTAATCTCAATCAAATGCTTTAGGGGAAATCTATTAAAAAGTATGATAATAGGTGAATGACCCTAGTACTGTAGATAATCAAACAGTACAGATGATGATGAAGATGATGATGATACAATATAAGGCACCATTCATTTATTTTTAACCAATACCCAGTTGTTTCAATAACCATTTTCCCATGCTCACAGCAATCATGAGATGTAAACCTGGTTCAGATTTTTCTTCTTCCCAGACCCTCAATGTTGCAGTTACTGGAGCCATTTTAATTTTTAGTGCCAGCGTGTAACAAGGCTTTTTTTAGGGGAGGAAGAGGGTGCCTTCAAGTCAATGTTGACTCCTGGCAATTGTCTGGACAGTTTTACAGTTTTCTTGCAAGATTTCAGAAATGGTTTGCCATTGCCTGGTTCCTAGAGTTGAAAGAAAGTGACTGGCCCAAGATCATCCATCTAGCTCTGTGCCCAAGGCAGGACTAGAACCCATGTTTTTTTGGTTTCCAGCCTGGTGCCTTAGCCACTAGACTAGACCAACCTGTCTTTCTTACTTCAAGTCTATGGATTCCTATTCCTTGTAAAGAATGCTGTCTAGTATAGAAGTATAGAATCTGCTTAAAGCCAAACAAGAGAATCAGATGGAATGGTTTATACATCCACCTGAAATGGGGCCTTTTAAGAAAATGGCAGAGGTAACAGCAATTGAGGTCTTAATAAGCAAGAGGATATGTAAGAAAAGAAGAATGGGAGCAGTTGGACATGTAGCCAATAGTTACAGGTTATCTTCCTCTGGCCTACACAAATTACTTTTCCTTAACTGGCATCAATGGAAAATTAACTTAAATTATACACAAAAGTTTTCAGATTCTTTTGGCACAAACATGGCTTGGGATATGAATCTAATTGTCAGAGTTGGAAACCATGATTTTCATTACATTTGGATCAAGATGTCCTTTAAAACATAGTAAATTTCATAACTGAACAAGGATTTAAATCTTTCTTTGCATCAAAAAAGTAATGATTGGAGAAACTGAAATAAGTCTACTCTTTTACTAGGTCTTTTAGTTACGTTATTATGGGATACCTACTTTTTGTTGTCACTTTTAAAGCACAAAATGCATGTGTGACTCATAGGCATATAGTTAAAATAGTTACAATGTTAACAGACAGTGTACTGTTTCTCTAACATATATTAAGAGTGCAACTCCCACCAATCCTTACTACTGTCCAAATTGGCTCAGGGTTATGGAATACAGATAGTCCTCGACTTGCGACCACAATTGAGCCCAAAATTTCTGTTATTAAGTGAAACATTTGTTAAGTGAGTTTGCCCCATTTTACAACCTTTCTTGCCACAGCTGTTAAGTGAATCATTGCAGCTGATAAGTTAGTAACCAGGTCGTTATGTGAAACTAACTTCCCCATTGACTTTGCTCATTAGAAGATCGCAAAAAGCGAGCACATGACCTTGAGACACAGCAACGGTCATAAATATGAACCAGTTCCTCTCCACAACAAAAATACTCTTCTGATTATTCAGCAGTACAAAAATAGTTTCTATTTCAGCCAAGAAATATTCATCAAGAAATTCTAGATCACAGACAAAAATAAGAATCAGCTTTCCTGAAACCAAAAATTGTTAATTTACGTGAACTGACTTTCTTTCTACGTCACATCGTATTTATTCAAACAAGAATACTAAGAGCAAATGAGATTCTTATTCACTTTTTAAAGCTAAAACGATAAGCTTCCTCCATCTGTGAATATGTTATCACAGTGGTGGTGAACCTATGGCACGCGTGCCAGAGGCGGCACTCAGAGCCCTCTCTGTGGGCACACGCACCATGCCCTGGAGATGGCAACCGTCCCTCTTCAACCAGCCACCCGCTAATTCGCCGAGCTCCCACGTGGCTGGATGCATCCCAGCATGGCTGGTTTCCCTCCTTCCCCCCTCCATCCCATCCCTCCTGGCCTTGCATGCTCTCCTTTTCCCGGGCACAACCCACTGCATCGCCTCCTCAGCTGTTGGCTGGCCATCCAGCTCAGAGACGGTTCTCTGAACTGCTGGTGGTGGGCTGCGGAGCCCCAGAGTGCGCCAGTCGAGGGGCCAGCAGGCTGTGGCTGCTGACGAACACTGTCGGCCCCCATGCACTCGCTGGCTTCTATGTGCGGGGGCCAATGGTGTCAGGCAGCAGCCGCCCCAGCCCGTGCCTCACCTTGCCCTGCGACAATGGCACCCCTGCCCTGCCTCGCCTTGCCCAGCCTCACCCCGCAGGACAAGCCTCCTGCCCACCGCCCCACTTGCCAGAGACCCCCTCCCTAACCCTGCCCAGCCCCCACAAGCGCCCCTCCCCACGAACAACATTGAGGTGACCACGCCAGCTTGGCCACACCCACCCAGTCTGCCATGACCACAGCCATGCCCACCCAGTAAGCCACGCCCACCTGGCACCCGGCGATAAATAAGTGGGTTTTGGGTTGCAGTTTGAGCACTCGGGCTCTAAAAGGTTCGCCATCACTGTGTTATCATATCTTAAATCTTTGAGCAGCACTCTAAATCCCAGAACAAAATTATTCTCCTTTGGGTTAAGATCCCCATTCCCATTCTGATTTATTTAGTATTTATAGACTTTAAAATTTTACTAATATTCTGCAGGTGGCTTTTCCTTTTGATACTTTAATGTTACAGTCTGATTTTTGTTACTTGCCTTTAAGCATATATATTTCTGAATGAAGTGGGAGAAAACAAATTAAAGTGGGAGAAAACAAATTAAAATGAATAAGGAATTTTTCCTTAAGGAACACTGGCTTTAGAAATGCTACTGCATTAGCTTGATATGGAACTGCTCCAACATACCTTAGCAGGTTAACATTCAAAGTTTTATATTTCATATTAAATCATGCTGGGTATTGCTAGGATTAAACCTCTAGTTTCTAGACTCCTGCAATTGTTCCTGCGGTTAGTGTTGACATCCATTCTTACTCTCAGTGGAAATATATGTTATCTTTAATGCAATGCATGATTTAGGATAATGCTGAAAGAAAAATGAATCCTCTACAATAACAATATGCTGAGAAGAAAATTATTCATCCTCTTGTGGGAACAGGCCACTCAGATGTCGAGAAACAGATCCTTATGTATTCAGCAAATATCAGAAAATATAGCCTAAATCATTGCATTTCATTTACAGTAACCATAAAAAGTACCATATGAAAAATGAAAACATCAAAGATAAGTAATATTGGTGAAATTGATATTTTGCATTCTTCAGCGAGAAAGCTTCTAAAAAAAAAGAAATAATTTTATGGCCTTGTCTGCAATTAGAAGTAACTATTTTGGTGGCATTAAATTGAGTATCAAATAAATCTATGTCTCCCCTTGGACAATCAACATTTTGTAATTGGATACCTATTATAAGAAATGCATTGCAATAGGGACTACCACAGCTTTTCAATTATGAGTTAATTAAGGTCTAGTTAAGATGAGGGGTCTCCATGATTTATGACCGTAATTGTGGGCTCAGTTATATAATCATACGTTGAAGACTACCTGTACAAGTTTTAGATTTTAAATCTTTTTTTTTTTGAATAAACAGCAAAAGGATGATCAGCACTTTTAATTTTGGAAAGTTAAAATAGAGATAAAAGTGATCTTTTCTATTTTTGGGGTGGTATTCCATTTTATTTCCCCATATGCAGAAAAAGAAAAAAGAAAAAAAGGGAAGGGAAGACAATAGCCAAAGTCTAAAACAAGAACCCTCAAGAAATATCAATATTTACAATTTCTAGCGATGGGACTTTTTTTTAATCCTCCAAGGGTGTAATAAAATGTATGCAAAAAATAATAACATTTTAAGTATAATTTAGTTTTGAGCTTAAAAGGTATTTTAACCTTTTAACCATTAAGCAAGCCAAAAAAATTTATAACATTTTCTGTAAGTGCTTGCCATTTTAATGAACATGAGACATTTTGATTGCTTTAGAAACAAAGCAGAATTATTTGGAAAACTTTATATCCCAAGAGGTGAGCGAAAGAAAACACCTCTTATCTGAATTCAACTGTCCTCTCTGTGGCTGTCAGAAACCACATAGAAAGATCTCTTGCTGAGATGTTTGTGTGGAAAATGGCATGAGAGGCAAGATAATTACCTTTCATCTTGATGCAGAACTCCCCCATTAAATTTTCCAGCTCTCCTTCAATGGCACACAAGTTCTATGTAGGAAAACAGAAGACTAATATCAGATCAACTATTCCAAATGAACTATATAAAGTTACCTTAAAAACACATAGAACTGTGTTCATTGCCACTAATTATAATGTAGTGATTTCTGAAGTAAGCCTTAGTTGAGTTTACAATAATAGTTTTGTGTGTGTGTGAGAGAGAGAGAGAGCTTGAGAGAGAGAGAATCAGTGTATTGGATTGTTCCAGTGATGGGATTCAGCCGGTTCGCACCACTTCGGCAGAACCGGTAGCTAGCTAATTTTTTGTTGCCCAGGCCAGAATGGACTTGCGGAAGCGGCATCCACACAGAGAACCGGCTGTTCACATATTTGAATCCCACCACTGGACTGTTCCCTTGGAAATTATGCCTTCCTGGTTACCCGAGGATCAAAATCCATTAGTTTCTTCAAGATCACTGAGTTTTATTGAAATGAACCACATAGCAACCATTTTTTCTGTCCATGGGTTCAAATATTCTAGCAGGACATTTGAAAAATATGGTGAATAGTTTCTTTCAGTTGCAAAGATACCCAATGAAATACATATACAGGCACTCTTCATACATAGGACTAAGCATTTTCATTAATTTCCACATCAGAGCGGTGTTCGTTTTGGTAATCCTGTTATATTATAAATTATTGTATTTCCATCACATATTATAAAACATTAACTTCATTAAGTAAACATGTATCCTAGATATATATTTGATCAATTCTATACCAAAAGTTTTAAGAAACTGATTTTAATTAAAATTACTAAAATAGTCATGATTGATGCAAAAGCAAATCCTGACTAATATCTGCAGGGATATTAATATTCCACTTTGAGTTACTCAAATATCCTAAAATTCTGTATTCTGGAAGGGGACCTTTGCTTTACAAACTATTAACAGTGCAGTGAATTGCAATGCAGTGTTTCGGATTTGATTTTAAAATGGTGCACTGGCCTACAGCTTTTTAAAACTATGGTGCCTTTTCCTGGGATTGTGCAGCATTATGTTTTACGTTTTCGTAAGAAGATCTTTTTTCTATCAAAAATTACTCAGGGTTTACCGAGGATATCAGAACGAATTTAAACGAGATTTCGTGAAAAAACTTTAGTCAGGAGTTCACGATTTTTGTCCGATGATAAAAATACCGTCTTATGTGTTACGACGGATTTACATTATTGATAATAAAATTTATTTAAGATATGATTTTTTTTAAAAAAAAATCCACAATCTATTTTTTTCCACAACAACTGAATCTTTCTATTGCAAGTAATTGCAAAATTTCAATTTAGGAAGTCTAAACAAAAAGTAGATCATTTTATACCTCAGTATATTCTTTATAGGTTTTGTTGATTTCTGATAAACTCTCTCGAGCTGCCTTGCTAGCAGGGGACAACCCGTACGCTTGCTTCATTTTGCTGGCACCATCACGGAGCCGCCTTTGGATACAGTAGGCTTCAAAGAGTTCATCTACCTGATAGGAAGAAAAACAGCAAAATTGAGATGTTCGGGGAGGGGGGCTGGATCAAAAGATGTTTGAATTATCCAGGTGAGACTATGGTGATTCATAGAAAAAAGCGAGCAAACAATTTCAGTGATGATGGTGTCTTTGTACTGAAAATAAATTATCTGTGTAAAATGACTCCATTCTCTTGTTGTCTCACAACAACTACTTTTCTAAAATCAATACTTCCACTTCCCCCGTGAATAATGGAAGACAATCAACTATTATTATGATCAGTCATTTGAATTTTATGCAAACATTTTTTTCATTAAAGATTCTCTCAAAACTAATAGTAATAGCTGCACTTAATAATTTCCCATTCTGATAATGTGATTTAATTCTCAGAATAAGTAAAAGACAGCAATATGCTACTGTAGTCTGTTTAAGAAGAAAAGGAGAATAATATTACGACAATATAAGATCTCATTCACAGTACTGAGCAAATACTGGAAATCAAAGCCCAACTGTTTCATTCCTACAAGACAAATTATTACAGATTAATTTTATGCTTGTTTCTTCAGAACAGAGGCCCACTAGGTTTAGTGGAACTAACTTCCAGACAAGAAATAAAAAGAAATGTGGTTCCAAGAACTATGCATAGAATTGTTCTGCCATTTAAATAGCAAAAAAATCCTTTTGTTCCTTCTATATAGGTACAATATATTTCTTGCAAGACAAAATAACACAATTATCACTTCTTACAGTACATTATGTACAATGACACTTTGATATAAGTAGAAAACACTTCCACTCACAGGAAGCAAAGGGCTTGATTTTTATTGATTCCCCATTGTACTCTAACCTTTTTCTGTTTTTCGAATGATTAGATGACTTTCTGAAACATTGTAGGATATAGCACGAAGATATGCAATGAGGGAAAAATATGTAGTAGCTACAACAACAACAACAATAATAATAATAAAAAGTTGGAAGGGACCTTGGAGGTCTTCTAGTCCAACTCCCTGCTCAGACAGGAAACCCTATATCATTTCAGACAAATGGTTGTCCACTGTCTTCTTAAAAACTTCCAGTGTTGGAGCATTCACAACTTCTGGAAGCAGGTTGTTCCACTGATGAATTGTTCTAACTGTCAAGAAATTTCTCCTTATTTCTTTGATTAGTTTATCCATGGTTTCTTGTCCTGCTTTCAGGTGCTTTGGAGAATAGCTTGATCCCCTCTTCTTTGTGGCAGCCCCTGAGATATTGGAACACTGCTATCATGTCCCCCCTCGTCCTGAAGGCCCATCTATTCCGTGCGGCCGGCCTGGCGTAGTTTGATTATGTTTTAGTGGGGGTTTTGTATGGGGTGTTTTTAGAACAGGTCTGTTATTTAATTCGATTTTAGCACAGAAACTATTTATTTATTATTGTGGTTTTTAGTATCGCCTGTTCACCGCCCTGAGTCCCGTAAGGGAGATAGGGCGGTATATAAATTTAATAAATAAATAAATAATAAATACCCAATTCCAGCAACCACTCTTTATATGTTTTAGCCTCCAGTCCCCTAATCATCTTTGTTGCTCTTCTTTGTACTCTTTCTAGAGTCTCAACATCTTTTTTACATCGTGGTGACCAAAATTGTATTCCAAGTGTGGCCTTACCAAAGCATTATGAAGTGGTAGTTTCCAGGAACAACAAAAAAAAAGTAACTAGATGTAAGGGCACAGAATCCACTTACCAGTATCAGCAGATTTTACATACTAGGCAGACCCAAAGAAAGCACTCAAAAAATGAATACAGGAAGGCCCTCAACCTACGATTGGTCACTTAGTGACCGTTTGAAGTTACAATGGATCCATCTCGGGGCTACCTATGACCTGATTCAAAGTTCTGATGGTCATGTCTGAACTTTGGGCACTAGACATTTAAGACCATTTGCAGCATCCTACCATCACATGACTAAATTTTATAACAGTTTTGCCAAAAACTGACACTTCTAGTTTTAGGCAAAACCGCACCCATAATGAACTATTGGTTCACTTAATGAACATGGTATTTGCTTAACAACCACCGCAAATAACATAAAATCAACCATTCGGTTTTATGACTGTTATGACTTACAACCATAAACGGCAGGCTCCACTATGGCCATATGTTGAAAAATTACCTGTACCAGCTCAATAGAAATGAAAGGATATATAGTTCCATATATAATAACATATATCATACAACAGTATTTCTCAATCTTGCCAATTTTAAGATGTATGGACTTCAACTCCCAGAATTCCCCAGCCAGTCATGTGGGATAGAAACATACTAAATAAACAATGCTTGCCTGCCTGCCTATCTATCTAATAAGCAATATGATACCGATATAGAAAAGGCAAACAAAACCTATAAAGACATATAAAACACCTGCATGAAGAAAAACATTGACAAAAGACGGGAGAAACACTTCTGTTAGAGTCAGATCTGGAGAAAGAGCAAGGAAATGATACTGTGATTCTCCTACTATGTTTGTGTTGAAAAATTACTTAAATAGATGGAACATTACATGCTAATGCTTTCCATTTATGAAAAGGCTCTTCAGTTTATAAAATGTCAGCCCTACACTTATCAAATGTGGGCTGCAAAAATTTAGACTTCTCAATATAGAAACACTAACTCTCTGGTGCTGTCTAGTGGCCATTTGGATTTTAACAGTTCAGATATAGTAGCCTGAAACAATTCAGATCCAGCAGCAGGATATATTTATTGAAAAATGTGTAGATTCCTATAAGATGCAGATGCCTATAAATAAACTCTTTGTAACTACCAAAATTGTTATCTATTGGTCTAATATACGTAGACTTCTAGTCTCATGGACTGGTATTATAAGCAGTACAATGTCATAAATACAGATAATTGTTCTGACGACATATACATGGTATTTTGTCATGTAAAAAAGGGGAACAGTTGAACTCGTCTAGATGGTGTTTGGGTAGACACTGTAAGTTTTCGACAGTACTGGTGTAAAGGAAGGAAATGAAGGGAAAGTTTTGATAAACTCAGGTCCCAGCTTTCACTGGAAGGCTAATGCACATTGCTTGTCATACTGATCAAAGTTGTGCAACTTTCCTTGAAATGTTTTCAACTACAATAGTTCGTGTTTTCTTCTAAAAACCTTGCTTCACATAAAGTTCTCCATGTTTGTTACCATGGGTTACAGAACAACAAGCTAACATACTGTGCAATTTGGATGTGGATTTAGCTCTGTAGCAACTCAGTCTTATGTAAAACATTGAAATCACTTTGTTCTGAGTAGGAGGGATTCAAACACAAAGTACCCACCACATGAGCTTGCTAGCAGGAAACATACTATTTCAGATTTATTTTCTTGATGAATATTTGATTTATGAGCATAAAATAAATAAGAGGTTTATGTTCTGAATGTCCCATAAAAGAAGGTAGAATTTTTAAAATGTCATAAGATAATTCTATACTGTTTGACTTCTACTAGTATAGAAAAAGAGACTATAATCTAAGTGCAGGTCAGCCTCATGTAGCAGCCTTACAGCTAACTTCATTTCAGTTACATGCACCATTTTCAAAATACAAATGGCAGCAATAGACACTCATGTCCTAAAATATGGCCTTCAGCAATAGGCACTCAGCATGACTGAATAAAGTGCTTTATTGCACTTAGTGGTGTGAAAAAAATTATTGTACAAATGAAAGAGTAACGAATCTCTGAATATGCCTATGTGATTCCATGCACACACACATATTATGTATCATGCAAATACAGATAGGGAGATAAAGAATTATTAATAGGGGATGACCATTCATAAAGTATTGTAAATATTCTGATAATAAACAGAATTGGATTATTTTTTTTCCTAAGGAAAAAGAAATTAAAAGCTCAGTTGAAGACAAGGTTTCTGTCAAAAAGAAATGTTCCATCTAGAAGTGTGTTTATCCTTCAGGCAGGGAAAGATAAGGCTGTTAATAGTACATTAATTCTGTTATCTCACCTCATTTCCTTTTGTTCCAGGTCAGTTTGACACAGATTTGGTAAGAATGAGAACACCTTCAGGGGCATCGCAAATTCCCTTACAGGCTATACTAGTGTCTTCTGCTCATTTGCATAAGATTACTTCTAAGCCTTAATCTAAAGAATTGCTTTGTGAGATGTTTTCTCTAGACCACCAGATACAGTATTGCTGGACAGGCTTTTTTGAAGAACAAAGTTGGAAATAGAACGAAAGGAAGTTAATTACCTTACTGATATGAAACTCGAGCTTTCTCATGTATCTTTCAATTGCTTTCATTTGCTGAAAAATAAAACAATCAAAATAAGAACAGATATCTGAATTTAGCTGAATCAATGCATACTTTTCCGTAATGTCTAATATTCTCAAATACTGTAAGACCGATTTGATATTCAAAAGGAATTCAGACTTTCCTTGAAAAGTGAGAAGCTTCAGCTCCATCTGGACCAAGAAGAGAACCAGAATTAAAGTGCTTTTAATTTCATTCTAAATTTACAAAATAATCACTAATGGTTTGGGACAAAACAAGTCTTCCCAGTTCCATTAGATGTATCTCAAGTTACTATATAATAGGGTTCCAAACCACACTCTCAATCAATAGTTTATGCGCATACTGAGATGTCCCTACAATCACCTTAGGCAAGAATGTTCAAATCACTTTATTTGAAATTGATTTTGTGGACTGAAAGTGGTGTTTGCAAAATAAATGGAGGATAAATGATAGATAGGATTTCTTGCCCTGTGAGTCCTCTGACTAATGTGATGCCATGCTGCAGCCTTCTCCAGCTTTTAAGATGTGTTGGGACTACAACACCCACAATTTCCAATTATCAGGTAGATTTTTCTTTGCTACTACACAGAACTGAGGTTGTTTGTCTACTGAAATATAGTTATTACAAATCACTTACCTTGTCAAGTTCATATAGCACCCCCTGAAATGAATGAAATGAATATATTACTAAAAATAAGATGCTCTTTCAATGAAGAAAACATGGTTTTAAATGTAGTGCCCTAATATAATTGAGCCAAAATGAATCAACTGCAATAAATAAGTATCATTTTAAAAGTGACATTTTTTTTCAGACAGTCCAGGGTAAGAAGAAATAGGGAAACACAAATTCAGTTCTAAATTTTCCAGAAAACTTTTACATGCAAAGGCATAGACAAACAGATAAAATGGTTTCATGACATTGTTGTAATCACTCATGTAAAGAGTGAACTCTGGCCCATGCTGTCTAAAATAGGGGTCCCCAATCTTTCTGGGTTGGTGGCCCGGTGGGAGAGGGAAGGGCAGGCGCCTTACGCATGCATGCGCAAATATGAATGTGGTCACACGTACGCACAATGCACAAACAGGTCGTGAGCATGTGCACCACACAAACGGGGCTGTGAGCATGCGCTGAGGCTCTCAGCGACGCCGGACCTCTGTGAGGCTTGTGCTGCAGCCTGCAGCGATGTTGCCACTGGCATGAGGATCGAGCTGCTGCCCTTGCACAAGGATCGTGCCACGGCCTGCCTGTTGTTTGTGGCCCATGCAAGGTTCGTGGCAATGCCACCGCCTACATGTGGCGTGCTACCACCCACCTGCCACTCAAGACACTGCTGCCGCCCGCACAAGGTTTGTGGCAATGCCGCCGCCTGCGTGACACTAGTGGTGCTGCTGCTGCCCACAACTTGTGGCAACGGTGGCACGGGGGGAAGGTGAGCATGTGCACACATGCACTGCCCAGCTATTCACGCGGCCTGGTGACCAAGAGGCCATGGCCTGGTAGTGGGCTATGGCCCATAGGTTGGGGACCTCTGGTCTAAAACATATTTAATCTAAAAAACAACAACCATAATTGTCTATTTTGAGGAAAGTGGTTATAATAACTGATTGGAGTACTGTACTTAGTTTTTACAACTAGATTAATTATCTTTTTTCCCAGTTTTTTCCTCTCACTTTGCAAAAGTCATTAATATACAAAAATGATATGCATTGTTCACTAACAATGACTTGTGCAGTAAATGCTGAAATAGTATGATACAGATCTAGGGGGGGTAGGGGGAAACATATTTGTGAAAACAGAGATCTGATATATCATCATCCTGGCAATATGGGGATATTTACAATCAAATGCCTGAAGTGGCAGAATATGCATTATATTTGTTATAAGGCATAATTAGCCTAGTTTCATATGCAGCATCCCAACGTTAAAACCCAATTCTTAATTTCCTTGCTTAGCACAGAATTCTCTACTGTTCTGAGTAGACAAGCATACCAGCCGTGAATTTCTTTTCATGTCTTTCAAGTGAGTACTTAATTTATCCAGTTCTGTTTGATGTATTTCCAAATATTCACTGTAAAGAAAATCCAAAATTGAAACATCAGCAATGTTATATTTCCATATAAATCTAAATAAATAAAACACAAGTTTTTAAAGATGAAATTATTTTTATAGAGTAAATATTTGTCTGAAATAGACAATTTTACTCATAAATGCAGTTTATCTGTGGAAAGGAAGACAGAAAAGTCAAATTTTACAGATGTGATTTATAAAATGTAAATAAAAATTACTGATATGCATAAAACTTTCTCAGAACTGATATGAAACATGAAAGTAAGACATTTTGAAAAGCAGGCAGCTTAAGTCCCCCCAAATTTGTATTTTTACTTGTTATACACACAACACAAACATATGAATGTAAAAGACAGAAACATTTTATAGGTTTCACTATTAAAAAAAACACAATAATTAACAACGGATATCTTTTAACATATAGTTAATGCTGTAGTTTATTATTCTGTTTTTATGTTCACTGTGTCCTCAGAGGACTACCGAAAGCTGCAATGACCTCTAGCATCAGAATCACACTTTAGTCTGCTTAACAACCATATTATTTGAGAGAACCATACAGGTTCTCTCATTCTTACAATGTTTTAGTATGTCGCAATTGCAGCTGCTATGGAAAAAAAATGATACTAGAAAAAAGATGAGTTTATAAAAATCAGTTAAAAATGGTCAGAACACAATGGACATGCCATGCCATTCTTTCTAGTTTTCAAAGACAACTGACAAAAGCCCTACATAACACTACTCTCGCCTAATCCCTAAAGTAAATTGACCAACAGTTAATTAATATCACTGGGATGAAACATGCCACTGTTAGAAACAGAATTTTCTCATTATCGTTACAAACCATGCTAAGTGCAAGACATTAACATAGCATGCCATAGCCCCCAGAGTTAAACACAGAATAATATGGACATCAGCTGAAATAACAAAAGGTGGAGATTCTTGTAGCTATTATGCACAAAAGATAAAAGGCATCTGTTGGACTGAAACAATCCAGATGACTGAACACTTATGGGTTGTGCAAATCAGTCCTTAGGCTATCAACAAACTAGGTACTTTTGCTGGTTGGAAACTGATTAGCTATCTTTGACATCAGTAGATAAGCTCTTGTTTATCACACAGAACTGATTTTTTTTTTCCTTTTTGAGCAATACATCCAGCAGTAATAAAAGCTCTTACTCTAATCCATTCTTCAAGGCCTTGTAAACTTCCTCCATTCTTTCAGGCTGTGGCTCCTTAGCAGAGCTGTTACTTTTGTGCCCCAAATGATGTGCTTTTTTCACCTTGGCTTGGGGTTTTTTGAGTGCAGGGGAATTCTCAATAAAGGAATTACATCTGCAAAATGAAAATTAAAACAGTTTTGCCTAGGAAACAAATATATTAAATGTGGAATATTTTAATATTTTCTCAGCAGCATTTCTTCATGTTTCCAAGCAAAAAACTTAACGTTGCCTGCCAGAGAAGTAAAAGGTGATGGGTTATGAAGCCACTGTGGTAACTGGCTAGTCAGCAACAGATATTTAACTTGCTAACCAGTCCAGTGCTTTTATCATTCAATTTTATTCATCTGCACTGTGACCCACTGCAAAGATTTAGTGGAAGTAATAACAAATTAAAATACACCATACCTATTCAATAAAATGAAGAAGCTTGATGAATAGCTATTATTTGTTTGGTCACTTACAACAGTAAGTAGCACCATGGGCTTTAGCAGTCATTAGCCATTTTAATTAATTTTCAGGCAAAATGTAAATTATTACAAAACAACAGCATGATTTCAGTGAGCTAAGCAACTCTGAATTTGCTTATCTCGTTTGAATTAAACTTGTACAGGGACATTCCCTAGCAGCTTTAGCCAGCATCAAGTTTAATCCTTTATAATACTTCCATCAAAAAAAGTGAAACAGTTTTAGTATTAATGGAGGATCACTTATATTAAAAAAGCACAGTACATGAAACATTGAATTTCTCAAAACAAAAAAACAAAAAAAACAACAACTTAATATAGACCTCCCTCAAAAGACAGGGCTGGTTTGCAGGTTTGAAAATTCATTAGGACCTCCTTGCAAAGTGATTGGCTGTAAAAGGCTGTAGCCATGTTTCTGAATCTAATCATCATTATATATTTCCCTAATGCATACACATTGTGGGAGATCTAATATGCTCAGTATTAAATAGAGAATTACATTTACTAATGGAGACTTATTCATATTAATGTACTTATCATCTCAGCTTTATGAAATATTGCTGTAAATTGTTACCAGGACCTACTGTATGACTAATCGTAAAAAGAATCAAAATATTTAACAAAGCAAATGGTTTGACTCAACGTTAAGTTATTATTATTTATCTTATTATGGAGGATGGGGAAGAAGTTGTTTCATTTTCACCCCTCCTTTCCATTCCTGTTTAAGTGGCTATTTTGATCACAAACAGATTGTCAGATTTACAACAGAGGCAGAGATAACCCCGAAATGAGAACAGATCTCCAGAGTCAAAGTGGTTGAGATATGTGAGTTTTTCTTCAGTTTACAGCTGGACTTTGGAGATAATACTTGCCTGGATCGTCTTTCTTGAAGACCACTGAAACCAGCAAAGGATTGACTTCTAATGATCCCATTAGGGCCTCCTGGGGAGAATGAATGAGATCCTATTGACATGATTTCTGGGGATCGTGAAGATATTTCTGGAAGATACAACAGTAAGAATGTCAGCCACAATGGTAAGGCACAAGTGGATTTAAATCAAGTCCTAACAATCTCTAATAAAAAGAGAAATGATATAACATTCACGTAATTTAATAATAATTGTTAGGGCTTGATATTATATTCAAGTCTCTGAATCATAGACTAATTCAGCCTGGAACCAAAAAATGTGTTTGTATTAATGTGTGAAAATATATCATTTTATTTCTGTGGATTAATACATTCAGTTGTTCAATAGCATTTATATTATTGATCAATGGTATATCCAATGCCCCCCCCTAGAAAGAATCAAAACTAAGTCCCTACATTATTAGATTAAGAAACCATAAACTAGAAATTCAAACTTGGCAGATTATTTTGCTTAAGAATCTTTACAACCATTAAAGGTAAAGCAAACCACCCTAAACAAGATTAGGATAAAACATAGACCTAGATGCTAAACAGAGAACCATGTAGAATTATACAACAGGATTTTTTGTCCCCTGGTATTAAGAAAGCAGAATTTTTTTCTTTTTTAGAAACTTAGAACTATGACATTAAAAGTAAATAGTGACTTTCAGAAATTATTTACATGCTTACTTAAAAGAAAACAATCATGGTAGGTATATAGGACTGTGACATTAGTAAACTATAAAACATTTTCATTTCTGGAATATGCTGAGAAAGGAACCTAATTATATACTTGCTGAGGAAAAAATTATGGAGAGAACTTAACCAAACTTTAAAAAAACAATACAGAATTCCCAAACAATTGATAACTAACTCCCATTTGACACAACATTTATATTAATCTCATGAACAACATCAGACAAGAACTCTTTCCATGCAATATATCTACACTTCTAACCACAGGCTGTGAAAGAAAAAACTAAATCACTCCTTAGTCTGGCATGACCAAACAAAGTTAAGATGGCAGAAGCAGGCCATGCAATCAAAGCCCAGCCTTTTTTTCATGTACGTTGCATGCATGAAAAAAGGGGCAGAGCTTTGGTCATGACTGCCATCTTGGCAACTGAGATGGAATTCTAATGATTCTATCTTCACAATTGTTGCTAATGACAGGGATCTAGTCCTATTTGGCTCTGCCTGGAGTAGAAGATGTAGTATTCATAAAGAGAAATGATGGGGAAATATGATGATTCTGCTAGCCTGGAACTCCTAAAAACAATCTAGAGGGGTATCTTTGTGTCAGAGCGACATGAAAGATGCTACGTGGATCACCATCCACCCGTTTCTGCACAAGGGGTGGCACATGGATAATTCCTCAATTAAGAGCAGAAAAGTAATGGGATTTTATAGATAGAAAATAAAATAAAATCTTAAAGTATCTATACTGAATACATATTTCTTTGGGCAAATTTAGATTGTTTTGGGCATAAAAAAATAGAACTGAACCTTGTAAAGACGGCACTGCTGGTATCATTCAAACCATATTCATTTAGAGATGTAAGAATGCAAAATCTTAAAAGAACCTATAAAATGTAGTGTGCTTCTTAGTGTTTCAAGCTACTTTAGCTGTACTCCTAAAAGTATATTTTCAAAGGAACTTTAAAGACATCAAGGATAAGCCTGATTACCATTGTGACTGTTCTAAAATTCAAATGCAACTTTTATGACAGAAGCAGCATTTTAAAATGAATTATATAAGATATAATAATAATAATAATAATAATAATAATAATAATAATAATAATAATAATAATAATAAAGTTGGAAGGGACCTCGGAGGTCATCTAGTCCAACCTCCTGCTCAGGCAGGAAACCCTATACCATTTCGGACAAATGGCTGTCCAGTTTCTTCTTAAAAACTTCCTAGGACAGCTGACACTAGGTTTTTCTGAAATTGTCAACATTATTTTTTACTATTTGTATAGTAGATAAATTCTTATTAGCATATTACTACCGTATAATATACTTACCATATATTATAAATCCATTAATCATGCTATAATTCAAATTTACAATCTACTTTTGATCTTAAAATAAACCAAAAAGGATAACTTTTGGAACTATCCTATTTGTAAGACTATGGATTCCTATATCTACTCAACTTGAATTCCCAACAGATTCCGAATATGAATGTAAGTTAGTGTCGCAGTATGTCACATTAACGGTGACTGAGCTTTTGCCTGACTTATTTGTGGAGCACTCTCTTAAACATTTACTGTACATGGATTTGTTAAGAAAAAAGAGCTTAGAAATATTGTCAGCAATAGAAGTTCAATGGCAAGAACCTTCTACAGCACATAAAACAGCAGAAGGATAGGTTGTTAGTCATGAAGAGCTAAATTGCATATGGTAAGCTGCTTCACAGTCAAAAGCCTCTTCCTGTCAAAATAAAATAAAACAATGCCAACATCGTGTGATCCATCATGTTCTTGTTAAAGCACATAAAGAACAAGAGGCTCATAGTTGTTATGAAGTGGATATCTGCCAAACTGAAGCGAGATGGTTGCAAGATAATCAGCGAAAAATCATTAGAATAATTTATGTGCAGGAAAATAAAGGAACTTAATAAAAATAAAAATGATTTAATAATTGAAGTAATCATCAACAGAAAAAAACAGAAAAAAGACAAGAGCGTACATATATTTGCATACATATAATGTAACCTCTAATGTCCTATATTTTTTAAAAAAATTAATATTGCTGTTGTACAAGCTTTACACTTAAGTGTTTAATTTTTATTTTTTCTTAGTCATTATATTAAATCTTATCTTTTGAATTTTTAAGACTTAAATTCTTGATAATCTAATAAGTTAAAGGAGTCATTTCATAAAGACAGGACCTGCTCTTGAAAAGAAACCTCCAATATGGAAACCTCCAAGTAATTTCATCAGTCAAAATAAAAATTAGTTAGGCAGAGAGTTGTTGGAATGTACTAACTCTTGCTATACCAACTGCTGGGGTTTCTCCCCAAAATATATTTCAATATGTCAATGAAGACTGATGAAGTTACTTGGATGAGTAACAAAACGTCTCAGATTAAAACTTGCCATAATTTAACATTTTTAGATACTTTTGGCCTGGATGATTGAGTCTTCATTGACATATTGAAATACATTTTGGGGAGAAACCCCTGCAGTTGGTATGGCAAGAGTTAGTACATTCCAACGATTCTCTGACTCTCTGCCTAACTAATTTTTAATTTTGATTGATGAAGTTACTTGGATGAATAACGAAATGTCTCAGATTAACAAATATTGTTCCAGTTGCCATGATTTAATCTTTTTAGATGAAACCTCCAATATTTTTTTCAAATCTTAGGAACAGAGTTTGAACATAATTGGCCTACAAACTGGCTCCCTTCGCGGCTCTGCCCACATAGCCATGGGAGAGTTGGCAGCTCGAGGCACGGCAATGTGGTCTTCGGAGCGCCCCCACTGCCAGCCCTGGTATAACTCTCCTGTATGGGCAGAGCCGCGAAGGGGGCCAGGGGGCCAAAACCACCCGCCCAGGGACAATGCAGAGAGCTTACCACTGGCTTCCATAGCTGCTGCCACTGAAACCACACAATACTGGTGGTGAATGGGGAGCAGGCAACATGAAGCGGCGCTGTAGAACCCAAGCAGCAGGTGGAGGAGGAGGTGGCCAGCGGGCAGGTGATCTATGGGGTGGGGCAAAACGGGGGTGGCGGGCACCGAAGAAAGCCCCTCCAGCGGTTGACACAGCTGTTATGTAGCGGCAGTGGAGGCCTTTTGCCGTCACTCCCCCCTGGCTCTGAAATGGCAGAGGGGGACCAGGTAAGGGGACTGAGCCTCCCCTGCCCATCTTCCGTAGCGTGGCAGTCCGGCTCAGGAGGGGAGTGAAAGGGAAGAGGCGAATGGGCAGCCGAGTCATTGAACGGGCGGAAGTCCCCGAGTGGGGAGTGGCCTGGCTGTGGAAACCCTGAGGTGTGCGGGTGTGGGGTGCATGGGGCAGCTCCACTGCCCACCTTCATCGCCTCGTGTGACAGCCCCAGCATGCAATAGTGGCCTCCTGCCCTGTTGCGGCAGCGAGCAACCAGATGGTGGGACAGAGTGGGCAGGCTCTTAACTAGGGCTTATTTTGGGGATAGGGCTTATATTAGGCGCACACTAAAATCATGCTAGGGTTTATTTTCTGGGTGGGTCTTATTTTTGAGGAAACACGGTAGCTAGTAGATTAGTTCCCTACAGGGAAATAAGGGGAATTCCATGTTTGGAAAAGTCCTGGCGCTTCACTATGCTTACCATCGTTGGTGCAGCCTCTAAGCTTATCTGTGTATGATTGGTTGTTCATTTACACTAACCCCAGTCCAGGGAGCTCCTCTGGAATTCCATTTCTCAGAAACCTCTCAGTAAATCAAGGAGTGCTGACCCAGGATCAGCACACAAAGAAAAGCCATAGAAGGAGAACCCAGTCTAGTATCTTTGTCATCTCTATATTCCAGGGATATATTCCTCTATATTCCACAATCTGGCAAACTGATGCTTAACGTGGACCATCTCCCAAAGAAGTTGATGTTGACCATGATTAAGGTATGTACCTTCATATTACATTCTCCCTGCTCCAAATTAAAAACAGATCAAGTCTGTAATCTTTGGTAGATGTCAGGCCCATGCTGATGTGAAATAAGACCATGGTAGTCATGGAGACCATGGAATCCCAAACCACTCCAAGCATGGAGGTGGACTGTTTTTAGCAGGGAGAATCATTCACCAACAGTAACCCCAGCCTTATATGGAGATAACAGTAATCAAATTGAGCATAAATGACCAAAATTAGGAATAATCCCTCTTTTAAAAAATAGCACGATAAATACATTTTGTAAAAAAATAAATCATTCTGTCTGATATTATGCAGGAGCAGCAATGAATCCAGATGCACCTTTAAATTGCTGAAGGAATCATTTCAGATAGATTACAGCTTTACCCAGAACACATTATATATCAATTTCCACATTATTTTCAAGTTCTCAACCATAACATCTAGTGAAATCAGTTCCACATGGACAGAAGCATTCACACTGGTATAACATTGTATCTTATATGGCCATAAGTACACAATTATTTCTACAAAAATCAGAAATATCAGGAAAGGGTTGATGACTATAATTAATTAATAGCGCCATTTTTCATTTACAGAGAATATTCCAATTTACAAAGTTCCCTGAAATAGTATTCATTCTTAATTCTTTGTTATTTCTACACTAGTGCCTCTATTTAATGAAGACCTTGAATAAAATATTTGTTTAATTCTATTTCTTCCCTTGGAGGGTTTGAATGTAATAAATTGAAGATATTCAACTGTTCTGTCCTATCAATTATGCCAATGTTTATATTCTGTTGATTACTGGCTAATTAATGAAATTACAACTGTAAAAGTCAGAGCAATAAAATCCTTCTAAATGATTAGAACTGAAAATATTACATACACTTAAATTCACTTACTAGAAATGAATATTCTTTTGCAGTCTGGCAAAGAAGCTCTTAGTCTTAGAGTCCCATACATTCCCATTTATACCATGTAGCACAATGCTGATCAGAAATGGCAGTGGTTGTAAATTCAACATCTAAGTTATTAAGAAACCCTTGATTATTATGATAAAATTGCACTAAATTCAATTTAACTATGTTTTAATAAACCTCCTTGAGATATTCAGATAAATGCACGGAGAGTTAAAACTGCACAGAGTACTGATGTAGTTCCATCCCAGCTACCAATCATTTTGCTGAAGGGAACATGTACACCTGTTTGCTTTTTTTCTGCCCAGTTTGCCCCCACACAATCTGCTAAATGCTAAAGAGGGCTCAATAATTGCTCTAATCAAAAATCCCTTATGGGTGAAAACATTAGTGATCTGCAGAATAGTTAATTTCACATGTGCAACAGGTTGTTTGAGCAGACTGGAAAATTCAAGTGAAGCAATTAGAAAAATACCTCTAGATGCATACTGGCATCTTTTCAGACTTTTGGTTCGGATGGATCATATAATACAATTTCTATGAAACACTGGACTAAGTTCACAAAATATCCTTATTATAAAAGACCCCAAGAATTCTAAAACTGTAGAACTATAACAAACAGTTCCATAAATGTCAACTGAATGACATTGCACATGCCTGAAGAAGAAAAAAAGGAGGAAAAGAACATTGGTGGTTCAGAATTGTAGATCTCTCTCTCTCTCTCTCTCTCTCTCTCTCTCTCTCTCTCTCTCTCTCTCTCTCTCTCTCTCACTCACACACACACACACACACACTTACCATTTGCTGAAGGTAAGAATCCCTTCAAGAAGTTTTTATACTGAATACACTTTCCTGAAAGAGTAGCAAAATAACTGTGTCCTACCTAGACATTTATTATTATGCAAATTACTAAATCAGTGTTCTTTTCAATAAACCTTTAAGTAGCAGTAGAACAGGTCTTAGAAAAGATCTTCTGAATTTTTCCACTACAGCCTTTTTATGTATCAGGAATGTTCTCAATCTGACTTTACAGAGACTCCGAGTTTCTATAACTTAAGTACACGGCTCCAAAGATTACTTTAACAACTGCTGCACAAATTCAAAATGATTTGAAATAAAAAACATATTTAGAGGGATGTAATGGCTGAAACTGATTTCATATTAGATCTGAAAGCCAGGCTAAAGGGACTCTTTTCAAATTTCTCTTGGTCACACCTAGAAAGGTGATCCCAAAAGATGAGATTTATGCTCTTTCTTTTGGATTGGGTGCCCCTATGTTCTACCTTGTTCTCTATATTTCCAATGAAGTTGCTGGTAAGATCATCTCAAAGTCTGGAGTTTCTCTTCCTCTTTAATTTCTATCTTGAATTTGGAGGCATAGTTGAGATCTTGAATTGTAGTTACTTGATTGGAAGAACACAAGTAAGTTTAATTCAAATAAAAGGGGCGTTGGTCTTACCTGAACGCCTTTTCTCAGTACGGAGACGGAGACTCCACCAATGGGTTTCCTTAGTCTGCCTGCTCTTGAGACCAAGTATCCAAAACTTGTCACGCCCCCTCCTACCGGTAATCCAGTCTTAACTTGGTCTCCGCTCTTGATGACTCGTTTTGGCTTGGCTCTCAGCTAGATCAGGTTAGACATTAATAATCCATTGGTGAAGTCTCCCACAAATATTGGC
>NW_015387007.1:144816-146334 GCF_001527695.2 Protobothrops mucrosquamatus | reverse complement strand
CCAGGGTGTTCACGAAGGTGCTGGCAGTGGTAGCGGCTCAACTAAGAAAAATTCCAGTAAGAGTCCAATGTTACCTGGACGACATCCTCATCCAAGCAACGTCGTTCCAGGCAGCCCAAGCAGACGTGCACACCACCATCTGCACCCTTCAACAACATGGTTTCTCGATAAACCTCGAAAAAAGCCACACAGTTCCCTCATCCAGGCTGCAGCACCTGGGAGCCATTATCGACACATCAGATTGCATGGTCTATCTTTCCCAGGAGCGCACGGTCAGCATAAGGGAACTGGCTCGACAGGTATTCCGACAGCACACGGTCCCTCTGGTAACACTTTCCCAGTTGTTAGGCAAGATGGTCTTCTGCATAGCCATCGTTCCCTGGGCCAAACTACACCTGCGGGACCTACAGTGGTTTCTTCTCCCCTACCAACGGCGAAATGTCAGCGCTTCCTGTCGACTGGTCAGGGTCCCGTTAACCGTTCGCAGGACTCTCCGCTGGTGGTACTCTCGAGCAGTGACCAGGGGGTCGCTATTCAAAGAACCGGAACGAGTCACCATCACGACGGATGCCAGTGTGTACGGCTGGGGCGCTCACCTGAACTCTCAGTTAGCTCAGGGACGGTGGTCCTCCACGGATCTGCAGAAAAGCATCAACTGGTTGGAACTCAGAGCGATACATCTAGCTCTGCTACACTTCGAGCGCTCGGTCAAGGGCCAGCACGTTCTAGTCCGCACGGACAACGTAGCGGCCAAGGCGCATGTCAACCGTCAGGGAGGCACACGGTCCAGGTCCCTGATGATGGAGGCGAGGAGGATGTTCACCTGGGTGGAACCCAACTTGGGGTCACTCAGAGCGGAACACATATCGGGGTCGACAACCGACAGGCGGACTTTTTGAGTCATGCCACGGTGGACCCTTCGGAGTGGGGGCTACACCCGAACCTGTTCTCATCCATCTCCTACAGGTTCGGCCAACCAATCCTCGATCTATTCGCCTCGCAGGACAATGCCCAGCTTCCCAGATTTTACTCCCGCTACTTCCACCCCAGGGCAGAAGGGATGGATGCTCTACGAGTTCCATGGCCACGGGGCCTTCTTTACGCATTTCCCCCACTGCCTCTGATTCCAGCAGCAATCCGCAAACTCATACACGAACGGGCGGAGGTGCTCTTCGTGGCTCCGTATTGGCCACAGAGGCTGTGGTTTGCCGATTTGGTGAATCTGGCTCAATCGCCCCCGTGGAGGATTCCTCATCACGTAGTGTCGCTACATCAGGGAAGCATCAGCCATCCAGACCCACAATGGCTGCAACTAGCCATCTGGCGCTTGAGCGCCAAATAATGTCAGGTGAGTCCTTTTCCGCACGGGCGATTACCATTATCCAGGCGGCTCGCCGCCCATCGACCAACCGCGTCTACGACGCCACTTGGAAGAATTTTTGCCTCTGGTGTCGCCAGAAAAAATTTGACATTAATGCATTGACAATTCCCCAAATAGTGGATTATCTCCTAGATGGG